>NC_138736.1:5025115-5098479 GCF_965113295.1 Leuciscus leuciscus
AAGATAATTATTTAGACCAAATTAAATGAGAATGATTCTTAAAAGATAACACTGTGCTTACCCCAGCTGTTCCGGATTTCTTTGCATGGAACTCTTTCAAAACTGTGCACAACTTTTCTTTAAGAAATCTGGCGTCATCCATATTTTCGATCTGGATGTCACTCTGTAATTTGAAAAGAATATGTTCAAATAAAAACTCCAGTCTATCAAGTAAATAATTGTTTTCATGTTGGTCAAATATTCTGCACTCACAAGTATGTCCAGAACGTTTTCATGTTTTGGATCAAGATGGGATTCACTTCCAGGGTCCACAAATTGGTTATTGAATGACTGTATAGAGAGGAATACAAAAAACATAAACATGAGAACGCCAACGAGCACAAAGTACAATTACATACACAGTTATAGCGAGTTTTTTGCGTAGTCAAACTACAGTGCGACAAAATGTTTGGTTGAATATTTGAAATATTAAATACGTTTGCTTGTACAAAGAGAGTAGAAGGCAGCCAATTGTAGTCTGATTAATATGTATACAGTACATGCTGGACAAGCACAAGCTACAAATCACTATGTATTTCTGTCAAGGTGCAAAAAAGCAAAATTTCACTAACAAAAAAGATCCATTGGCTATCAATAGTGTAGTGGTGTTTGAAGTCCCTTTCAAACCGAGCATCTTTCTGTTGGTCAACTTGACAAATTTACGTGAACTCGTTGCGAAATTTGTGTGGGGAAATTTTCTTTTTCGCACTTAGGCGAAATTCCCATTCACATGGATTCCTATTGAAATGACTGAAATTCAACCGTGAAAATTCAATGAATAACAGTAAATATTACCACACCATTAGTCGGACTTCACAAAAACAGACCTTTGTATACATATTTTAACAAGACAAAGTTATTGCTTTAGTCCAACTGAAATCAAACTTAAACTGCATGTAAATGCACTTTGAAACTTTGCTTGAAGTATCACCAGAGGCTCTACACATGAACTCGAGCATTGAGAACGTTGTTCGTGTACACAGAGTTTATTAAAAAGAAAGATTTTGAACAACTCACTGTGTGTTTCCGTCCGTCGGCATTTTGTCATTCAAAAATAGTCGATCTCCGTAACGGGGAGGAGAGTAAAGATGGAAAGCTCCTAAAGCTTCCATATAAATTCACGGATAATTTGTTGTTTTGTCGTTAGTGAAAATCAATATTAACCTTGTATTTGAAAAAGGATCCTCATATAAGAAGCAATATTAAAATTCAGAGTCAGTTCATTCGCATTCAGAGACTGACTATTTTTGACTGTCAAAATGCCGGAGGACGGAAACACAGTGAGTTGTTCAAAATATTTATTTTTAGTAAACTCTGTGTACACAAACAATGTTCTCAATGCTCGAGTTCATGTGTAGAGCCCCTGGTGATACTTCCAGCACAGTTTCATGTTGTGTCGAGCCTTCTTAGTGTTTTAAAAATAGCGATTTTAAATGCTATCATAGAAGTGCCCCAAGCACTCCCATTCAAAAGGCAATTTGACCGAAAATGAAAATACGGTCAAACTTAAAAGTGGCGTTTCCATCCTAATTATGCTTGTAAATGAAAGTTTTCCTCGGGTAGATTAACTAAAAGACCCTACGTTGCATTTTGGCGAGAGTTACCCTTTAAAACAAGTTATCTTAAATTCTCAATACACTCGTTTTTGTGTGTAAACCCAAGAGTTTAGTGGCTTTGCAGTTTTACCGGAGGTGGATGTTTTGCTCTGAACTGTGCTCCTCTTGACTTCTCTTTTTGGATGTTTTTTTTGGAATGTCTAAAATAAGAATTGAAAAAAAACAAACAAAAAAACATACAATTAAAGACAACAGACTAATGCAAATGGCTGTATAAAAATACGAATAATTGCATCAAATTTTATAACATTGCAACAAAGTTTATGATTTTCTGAATGTGACTATGAAATGATCCAACAAGCTACCTCATATGTGCGAGTGCTATTTCCTCTGTGGTTGCATCAGAGAATCTGCTCTTCTTTTTCTTTTTAGCTGGAACAGCTTCCTGTGAATATGCTCTTGGATCTCTGGGCTCAAGCATGTGGGGGTAACCTTGCATCTCATTAGCTTTGTCCCAAGTCCCTCTGTGCAACTCTCTGACAGTCCCTCTTCTCTCCTCGTCATGAAAACCTTTTCCATGCATTGGCATGGGATTCGTGGCAAGTTTTTCCTCTTCATAAGTTGCGTATCGCCTATATTCCATTGGCTCAGCCTGATAATCAGATTCTCCAGGGCGCTGGATTCGGAGGTCTTTGTCATTAAATCGGTTTCTTGGCATGCCTTCATTATAAACTTTCTCTTGGACATCTATAGACACAAGTCTATCACCTCTTGAGAACTGTCCTTGGCCAAGAACTTCTTCATAGTCTTCTCGAAGTCTCCTTGCACCCTGGTCTGCATAGGGCCTAGTATGCATTTCTCTTTCAGCTCTTTCAGGATAATGATCCCCTCGTGAGCCTCTTCCTCGAATGTCGGCTTCTTCATATGGTTGTTGATGTCGGTTTCCTTCTGGATAGGATTGCTGGTGAACTGCATCATCTGGATTAGGTCTATCATAATGGTCATACTTTTCGCCAGTATAATATGGTCCTCCCTGTTCTTCTAAGTACGTCTGTTTATGAATATCTTCTGCCAAAGGTGACTCCCTACTAGAGTCTCGTCCATAGTAGGGTTGTTCATGAACACTGGACTGTAAATCTCTTCCTGTAAGGTACAACATTTTGTTTACAATTTTACACAAACTGGAATTCTGTATAAAAAATTAAAATAAGCAGCTGTGGTTTAAAAAGTCAAAATTTCACCTTGGTAATTTGGAAATACGTCTCTTCTGAGTGCCTGAAATGAAATTACAGCTGAATAGTAATTCATATTTCTAGATGTTTAATGTAAACTATTAAAAATAATTCATTTTATAAGCAACAAAGATGTTAATACCACTGGCGTTCCCCATCCCTCCTGCTTTTCGACTACTGCAGCTTTAGCTCTGGCAACGAGACCTGGTTGTTTCTGTGCGCTGTCATGCCATGTCACCAAATCTGGCCTTTTCAGTTCCTGACAAGACAGATCTAATGTAACCACTTTAATTTACTCTGAACAGAATAAAGGTAAAGTAAAATGAGGAAAAATGCCACCATACCAAGTATTTTTGCCGGTGCTTGCGTCCAACGACATGGGCCACCATACTAAAAAGGTCCATATCAACATTACACAATCGGCACTTGTATTTTAACACGCCTTTGCCATCATCAGCGATATGATCTGGAATCTGTCTCAGGGAGCCGAGACCTGAACAAAGAAAAAAGGAAGAGTAAGCAGTTTAATTAAATTGTAAAATACTGAATAGTTCACCTAATAATAAACATTTCTCTCACCTCATGCCATTTCATATGATTGGTTTTCTTCTGCGGAACATAAAAGAAGATATTTTGAAAAACGTCTCAGTATTTGTTTTTGGCCATATAATGAAAGTCAAAGGGGACCAAATTCCAGAGTTATTTTGGACCCCATTCACTTCCACTGTATGGACGAAAACAGTTCCAAAACATTTTCCAAAATATCTTCTTTCGTGTTTTACAAAAGAAAGAAAACCATACAGATTTGTAAAGACATGAGGTGAGTAAATGATGACTAAACTTTCATTATAGGGTGAACTATCCCTTTAAGACTGTTTCACTCATCATGATTTCAATGGTATCCTAACCATTAAAGTCATCTTACCAATAATGGGCTCATCAAGTTTCAGGTATTTCAAATATTCTATGATATCTTTCCATTCCGGCAGTGGAGGTTGTCTCGGAATCTTTCCTATAAGGACAGAATAAGCTCATAAAACATGTTCATTTCAAAAGGTTACAAATATAATCCTATGTTCAAAGTTCATATAATTCTTCTACTGTAGCAGAATCTTCTAAATAACACAAAATGTCTGAAATATGCCCACCCCGTTCAAAAAAAGGTGCATTTTCAAGCATTATGCTTTTTTATAAGCAGTTTGTACCAGAGGAACACAAATTTGAATGAAATTTGATGAAGATTGATGAAGATCCCTCCGAAATGTTGACGTTTGCTTCAAAATTGTTTCCATTTGACCTACTATCAAACTGTAAAAGATAAAGTTCATTTTCATGAACACTGTTTCTGGTTAAGTAGAAGCTGATTTAGACTCGAGGCCTCTTTTCAGGTAAAAAAATAAATAAAAATTCTTGTTATCCTTCTTACCAATATTTAAAGGACATTCCCATATATTTCTGCTGAACCGTCACATTTCATGAAAATCCAGGGGAGGCCGTCTAATGTTCAGCAATCATAAAAGACATCACTTGATGAAAGACAAACTGGTCTCAAATTGTGAAGTAATGCTGAAGCATTACTAAATTGTGCCATCCACTCAAGGATCCATATGGTATCTCAGATCTCTAGAATCTAAGAAGCTTTTGGGCAACATCAAAGTCCAGTAACTTCACAGAGAAGTCATGCTGAAAAGCATCTTTGCGCAGTGCAAGAAACAGGTTTTGCACAGGTGATGAGCTGGTACAACCGTTGTACTAGCTTTCTCACATCACTATGGCAAAACAGTATCCCAGGATTGAGATCAGTCTGAAAGATGCTGTAGAAATTCAAACTTATGCACCTGGGAATCTGTCCATACACATAATATGTATGACGTACTTGCTTCTCTAGTCCTCAATGCCTCCTTTGGTAATCACAGATATAAAAGGGGGCACTATGAAAGTGAAATAAAAAAAGTAAGAAAATCTGCTGAGCACACTGGAAGCATTGTGCTATTTACAGCATGTATACTGTATTTTGGGGTGTGGGGAAATGTACAAATTCCTCCCACATTGCACATTTAAATAAATATGGTGGAAAAAAATAAATTACTGGATGGCATGAACAATGAGGCAAACCGATGAGTTCATTGTTCAGATGTAGTTCTTATGTCACCATTGCAATGTTGCAGTGTTTATTGAAAATGGTTTATCTGTGCACATAATTGTTTTTTAAATGTGCATTTGTAATCTTTAAATAGAAAACCGGCCCCCTCACAGTGACATTGCACTGATGTGCTTGTCATCAGAGAAGAGAAGGCTGGCCAATAAGGCTGTCCAACAGACAGACGAGTCTCAATCCTTCCCCTCCAGCAACATGTCACTCGCATGAAATGACAACGGTCCAATCAATTCCTGATAGACAAACTCAAGTCTCGTCCCGCCCTACATTTTTTTCCTCATTCGAGAAGCCGTTTCACTAGGATATACATCACAAATTCCGTTTCATGCCTTACACCTAAAGTCGCCCGCGTCCCCCCTAAATTCCTGAAATAAGAGTCACATCTTATTCTATTCCTGTTTCTTGAAAATCCCATGATTTCACTACATCCATAAAAATCCACGTATGCGTTTCTCATCTCAGTTCTGTGTGATTCCAACAGGATTCTGTTTCTTCTTAATCTTCAAATCCACAGCTGACTGCCAACAAAACTATATCAGCTAGGTCTTCATATTACTTCAGAAAAAACAAAACAGTTCTTGTGATGATTCCTATCATCAGTGGTGAATCCTGTGAGTTTGACGCCCATATATTATGATGGCAGAAGGAGATCTTCCTCAATGGAAACCCTACCTGACCTATGGAATGATACCTGACAATTTGAATACTTACAAACTCCTTGAGATTTCTGTTGAATTTCCTGATAGGATACAGAATTGTGCTTCTAAGCACATTAAAATGTCAAAATAACTAATAATTAATTAAATTCTGCGACACTTTGGGTGTGTTCACACTTGTAGTTCAGTTTCTGGTGCCTCCAAAAAAGAAAATTATATATTTAGTCCTGGTTCGCTCAGCGTTCACACTGTCATTTTTAACACTGGACCTAAAGCTATAAAACAAAAGGCATAAGGATAAGGTCTGATTGGATTGGACAGTGGTTCCAATGCCTGTACTGAACAACATCGCGACTATGACGAGAAGAACCAGGTATGCTTGAGCATTCTGTCCTTTTTAGGGTCGCATCTTGTGAAATTACATCCAGTTTTTGGATCTTTTAGATGTGTTTGGTCCATGTTGTGTTCATAACTCAGTTGAACTGCACCTGAAAATGTAGTTCACGGTCCGCCTGTTTGGTGGCAGATTCAGGTTCACATTTATTTAAATGAACCGCACTAACAGAGTTAGTTGTAATCGAACCAAACCTGTCAAGTGTGAAAACACCCTTAGTATAATCTTATTACACTGATTCCAACTCTGTCTGAACAAAACGTGATCTTTTTTTACTGAACACAATAAGGAAACTATAAGAAAAAAAAGATTGTATCACAAAGTTGTGATTTTTACTACTTACCCTGTGAAGCATAGGACTCCTCTTTCTTTGAAGAGATAAACAGTGGAGGAAAAACAGGGACAGATGATTATACGTTTTACTTATGATCACTTCATAGGAGTTACTTGCAATACTGAAATAAAGTAAACAAAAGTTAATAATGACAAAGCAACAAAGAGTGTTGAGATAGTTGATGGTCCAAACCCCAAAAAGGGGGAGACCTTCTTTCATCATTGGGCTCTTGATTAAGGCACTTAACCCCAGGAGATCTATGGGACCAGTATTGTGCATCACTCTGAAGAAAAGGTAAAGGTTGATGAACCAAAAGTATGGACACCATAATGTGTGTGGAATAAGGAATCCAAATTTTCCAGAAGCAATCCACAAGGTTGGGTTTCACTTTTTCATGCGATGAAATAATGAGGAATTTCACAAAAGTTGAAGAGTAATGTGCCACAAAAGTGTAAAAGCATAAGAGTTCTGAACAGTCCAGTGAGAATGTACTTAATACAAGTCATTCAAAGACTAGAAAAAAACATGAAAATGTGTCCTTGGATTTATGCAGGATTCAGTGCGATATTTATTCAGGTAGAACCGGTGTTATTTTATAAAAAACAGTGATATTTCTAAATGAAAGAGAATTTTTTGGGATTACCTACAATCCAGTAGGTAAAATCCTTTCTGTTCAGAACCCAAAGAACCGACAGTGACAGCATGTGGAAGTTATTCAGGAAGAATTTATGGTCAGAATTTCCATTTGACCAAAAGTAGTAAGTACTAACTATCTCCCAGGCATAAATAAAATACATTTGTGCTCGAAGATTGCTTGTTTACTTGCTACAAATTGCCTCAAACAAAACCTTTGAGTAACTTTCAAAGATTAAAATTTGTCACGAATGTCACAAACTTTGGAAAAATAAAGCAACAAGTTCTTCCTTGTGAACATTCTTTGCTGCAACCTGTACTCTCGCATCGCGGCCAGTCAAACAGACTGGAACTCACAGATTTTCACAACTCTTGCCATTTTAGTATGCAACATGCATCCAATGGTCAATAAGCAGTCTTGCAAAGAAGCACATCATCTCCAACAAACCGCACTGGCTGTCGTCTGACAAAATACAGCACAATTTTGTGCCGATGACAACTATTTGAAGTAGTTTGAGGATGCCCTCAGACAACAAGAATAAACAAATGTTATAGTGCTCCTGAATCTTCTCAAACATACGGAAGTGTACGAGAATATATTGTTTCAAGCAGCACCATCCATTCAGGAGACTGAAGATGCACGTGATTGAAACCCTAGTTAAAGCAATGGTAGAGTGTATTTGGTCTTCAAAATGTTATGTAACTGGCATCTCAGTGTCTCAGGATGTTTTCACACTTGAATCCTTTTTAAAAGAACCAGAAGTGGACCAAGAAAAGTGTCCTTGAAAGAGGACGCTGGGGTCTCTGACGTCTTTGTGGTCATACTGTTGCTTATAGTAAAGATAAAGAAATGTCTTCGAACAGACTCCAAAATAGTCCAGTGTCCACACAACTCTATCGAATCTGCTTTAAAGAAGAATGAGTAGATTTTGGGACTGGTAAAGCAATGCAGAATAACCCATATACAAGGTCATAACCAGTAAACAGTTGGCCTAGAAATCTAGACGCACCCTAGCGGCAGCAAACTATTTTGCAGCCAGTGTCGTCTAGCAACTCTCCGTTGGCTTGCGAGCTGGAAAAACCAAACTCTAGTCAGGCCAATCACATCGTGTATAGAGTCGGTGGGCGGGCTTAACATAATGACGGCAGAGTTGTGATGGTTCCGCGTGAATTCCCTGCTACTTGAAAACAAAGAAGATGGCTGCCGCTGCTGGCGAACAGCGGTCTTTCCAATCGGCTTCGGCCGCGACTCCGGAAGACTTGGAGTTAAGCTTTTCTTTGTGAAAAGAAAGAACGGCACTGAAGTCATTCGGAGTTTTGCCGACCGGATACGGCAAAAGTTTAATCTATCAACTAGCTCCGCTGATGTGAAAACGCTCTGGTTGGTTGTTGCGCTATCCTATTGCATGCAGAGGGAATTTGAAAGACAACCGTTTATCCCGCCCCTCGAATTGAGCCCTGCCAATGGTGTGTTCCCAGACACTAGTTTGTAGATACTAGTTTGTCAGACTAGTAAACAGTGTCCGAGACAAAGGAAATGAACAGGCAAAATGTTGTTCGCTGGTTGATCTCTAATCCTTAGAAGTCCTAAAGTTGAATGAAGCAGAAAAGTGAATAAAAACAAAAAACAAAAAAAAACAATCAAGTATTATTGTCTAAAACTACTAAAAAACATTATTAATAATACTTACATAAAAACAGAAATATTAGTGCTATGTAGCCTAAACACAATTTTACATTCAAAAATACAGAGAAAAAACAGCAGCCATTACTGCAGTCTTCAGTGTCACGTGATCCTTCGGAAATCATTTTAAATGTTCTAAATTTGGTGGTCAATTATTGATATTCCTTCAGACACTATACTAGATTTTCTTTCCTTACCTTCAAATGTTGCAGTGTAGTCACGTGGATTTTGTAATGTGTTTCGCCCCTTATTCTTTTATCGCAGATCTGAGGAACGAAAGTTATCAATATTACTTAATTGTCTATAATCAAGTCACATCAATGCATTTAACGTTACATAGAGTTATAATAAAAAGGATGAACAGTACTATCTGTTTTTATGCACTACGGTCAAAATAAGACGGATTTACCATGCAATCGATGAAGGTGTTGGCCTGGTCATCGTCGTACACTGTCAGCAAATCAGACATCTCTGCAAACTAAAACAAGACACAATGTTGTTTTATAGGGAGCTATGCACATAATATGTTCTTAGACAGTCGTGCGAGATTAATACAGTGCAGAAAACATGAATCAATTTAGATGCATCACACGTTTCATACACGTTCACGAAATCAAAATTGCGACGCACCTACTGTAACGCCTCGCCCGCAAGAATTAGCGAATTAGCAATCTGCGCGTTTAATTCCCCCAAACAAAAAACTATTTACTTGAACACTGATATTAAAGAGATGTTACAAACAAAATTTAGTGAAATTCAATTTTTACGTTAGGCCACTTCTTTCATCCTTTGCTTCTTCTGTGGTGAAATTATATTGTCTGCGAAACCGTTTGTACCACCTAGTGGATGGGTGCGAATAGTTCGTAAAATAAATTAATAATAATAATAATAAAATAAACTAAGATAATTGTGTTGTTCCCAACCTGTATGACCCCTTTTCTTCTCCCGTATAACATAAAATTAGATGTTATGTCTAACTAACACTATACAGCCTCAGTCACCATTCACAATAAAAAGCAAACAATGAAAGTGAATGGTGACTGAGACTCGTCTGTCTTATATATTATTTTGTGTTCCACAGAACAAAAGTTATACAGGTTTGGGACAAAACCGAGCTTGGAACAGTACTGTTCAATGATGAAACCCAAAAAACAGGTTACCTGAAGAATGCTACCCAATGCACGTAGAGTTTTCCCCAGCAGAGGTCGGTGTGACTCAATAAGTGTGGGCTTTATGACATTCGCCAGAGGCTATAGTGAATATACAGTACAGTAAATCCACTGACAAACAGAAATATATCCCGCTCTCTGCCTCTCTTTTACAATTTAATGTAAAAGAAAGCCAAAAGATTGGGAGAATTGTGAAAAACAGAGGAATTTGAAAATTAGGCTACTTGTGTATCTGCACTAATGCACATCAGGAAACCTTGTAACCTTCCTATGATATAGGAAACTGTTCCCACCCACCTGTGATCTTTGAGTTAGATTTGACCTGCAATAAAAACACATAAAAAATGATTACAGGTCTAAAACCTCTAAGAGACCTCCTCTTGGACTAAATCCAGGTCCCAATGTGTATCATGATAAAAAAAAAAATGAATTGAATGTTGATGGGATAATTACAGTAAAAAATTGTTAACGGATTTCCATCACTTTTGGCATTTCACTGTCACATTTCATTACAAGTCATTGTTTCAGTTCACAAATAAAGAAATTGTGTATTTCAACATAAATTTACATTGTGACGTTTCACATCTGTTTCAATAATCCAATTTGGTGTTTATAGGTGTTTAGGAAAGTACTTTAGTGTTTTTTGTTGCCATGTGGTCTTATAGGAGAAAATTACATAGGCCTAAAAATGTGCCTTTATTGAAAATGAGCCAGAAATGATCTGAAGACAATATGAGGGAAAATCATCATCATCATCAAACTTTATTACCGACACAGGGTCCAAATGTAAAAACAGACAATAAATAAAATAAACAAAATACAACAGCGCATACACACACACACACACACACACACACACACACACACACACACACACACACACACACACACACACACACACACACACACACACACACAAATAAGATACAATATAGTGTAAAATATAATAGTGTAAATTTGGGTGTTTATTCATTTTAAAATGTGGGTGTTCATTCATTTTTGGGTGTTCATTCAATGTTACAGTAACAACTTTCATTTCAGGTTTGAGAGAATCAATTCGAAGAAGATTTTTTTGTGCACATCAAAACACATTTCTAATGAATATATGATCTATCATGAAGAGTCTTTGAAGTGGCAAGGAAAATTGGATGTTTCGAATTCCATCATATTCTACCAAAAAAAATCATTATGGGGCCCCTGAGGACCCAGTTAAGGTCACTGGAAAGGGAAAAGGCTGCTTTTTCTGAAGCAAACTCCCGCCCCCGGCAGTCATCCCTGACTCCAGTCTCAGCTACACTCGGGAGAGCCGCCGGCCGGCGCTATTAGTAATTTGTGTTATCCAAGATGGAGGAGGTTTTGTGATGTTCCCCAGCAGTCAGAAGTGATCCTTTCCCGTCCGTGTCAGATCATTCCTCAGACACAGGGGCGGACATATTTTCTAAATCCCTCTGCCTGTGGGGAAAATAAAGAGCAACTTTAGATTTGGATATTAGTTTTTTGTGTTTTTCGCCACAGCCATGAGCTCGGGGGAAGGGGCCGAGGAGGCGGCTAAGGACGCGGCCGATATAGCGACGTTCTTCAAATCTGGTAAGCCCGAAACTCGCGAGGCTGCGGGACATTGTTCGGATGGGGAGGGTGGGTCGCACTGGGCATTTACAGTCGTTTTTCTACCATATATAATGCATTAAGTGCAAACATCTCTATAATATTGCTTTTGACAACCAGCGTTAGGTTGGAAATGTGGTTTATGACAACCTAGCTGGAGAAATATCAGTTGGTTGTGTCGTTAGCTCGAGTCATTTGATAAAGATTTTAGCAGCATAATTACAGAAATCACTATCACATCCTATGGATTTTAACTGCTTTGTCAGTAAAAGATCATTATGTTCAATTTATGTGGGTCAGTCGTGCAACATATGGGCTTGTGGGTGGAAATATAAGGTTAGCTGGAGTGTTGTGCAGGCCACATGAATAAATAATTTCAGTTATACTCCCAAATACACAGATTTTACCCACAAAACCCCTTATGGTCTATTATCATCTCCATACTCTTTTATCTTGATTTGGAGGCAGCCATAGGAAATGAAGTAAATTCAAAGTGTCAGTCCCTTTATGCTACTTTTTAATGACCCATTTCTGAACGGATACATAAAATACCGTTATTTATAAACACAAGACTATCAGTTAGTCAGACAATCAGTAGTTTATGAGCGATCCGATGAATCTGAGAATCGAAGGTAGTCAGCAATGTAAACAATGACCTGGCGTGGCACTCCAACTCCCTGCTAACTCGCTAGCATGGTGTGATAGATTGAGGCGGTGAAAGAGGTTAAAAATAATTAATACCTCAGCACTTAGAGATATGATGTCGTTATTCACGTAAAAGATAATGACAGAAGCGATAGCGGTTATTTCGGCCAGATTTAGCGTGAAAACAGGATTAATCTGTAACCTGATTGTCTCGTGTAGCATTTGGTTGCTAAATTAGCAAAGCTATTCTGGAAAGATTGATGACACAATTACCTTCTGTCTTGGACCAGCTTATGAAATATCATATTTATTTTAATCAAATATTAGATTGCTTTTATGTTAATGATGATGTAATGTGTTTTATACAGTGATTTAATTGATAGCTATCTGATGATGATGTATACAGGCTTGTATATCAGATATATGACACATCTTGTTGTTCATTCTGATAGCAGGACTTTCATCTGCAAGCCCAGTTAATCATTCACAAGACTCATTTTAATGCCTCTGCATAATGCATTCAGGAAATATTCAGTCCAAGACTAGGTCACGAAGTCCTGTCCTACTGAAAACAACCATCTCAAACCAGCCTAAGCTGGTTTCAAGCTGTTTTTGGACACATTTTAGCTGGTCGTTCTGTTTGACCAGTTCATTTGCTGGTTAAACCAAATGAACACCAGCTTGGCCAGGCTGAGAAGACCAGCTTATACTGGTTATAACAGTTTTTCATGTTGGGTAACCTTAAGTCTTCAAGACACTTGACAAGGGTCTAAAATGATTTATAAAGTTGTTTTTAAAGTATTATGATAAGTTACACCAGTTTCAACACAAATGACATTACCCACTTGAGATACGAGCGTAGTGGTTTTGTTTTGGGTTTGGTAGTGAAACCACAATGGGAAGTACTGTATCTTGCAGATTTCACAACGGAAACCTTTGGTTGTTTCAGTAACCTCTCAAGAGGCTTTTGGTTTAAACATTTTGCTTGTTTTTAGCATGGCCACTAAGTTACTGTTAAATATTAATACCCACTTTTCAGCCTCTTGATATTTGTGTTGTGTTTGCCTATGTAAGTTAGTCCTGTATTATTCAGTTTTTGCACATATCTGTGTACCATCATGTTTGAACATGCATCAGCTCATAGACTGTCTCTAACTCCACCTCCTCACCCCTGTACTCACTAAACATCTTGACCCGGTGTTCATCATCCGTCTACATGCCATAGAAATGAATCTTCTTGTCTGCTGTCTGATACAGCAATAATGATGTTTTCATCATTGATAGTAATAAGAAATGTCATAAGCACAAAATCAGCATGTTAGAATGATTTCTGAAGGATCATGTGACACTGAAGATTGGGGTAATGGCTGCTGGAAATTATTTTCTTTCTGTGAGCCTGAGCAGATCTTCACAATTTTCACTCGTTCACATCTGAGGTTATTATATTTAACGATTCGGAAAGTTCTGCCACACTTTCTATTGACTTCATCAGTGGCTTTTTGTTTTTCTTAAGGTTTGTCGTCTAATATATATGCGAGTGTTGCTCATCAAGTACAAAAAGAACATTCTAGACTCATTTATTTGAAAGTCATGAAGAAATATACAGTAGACCAATGGACGTTTTTGACAGCTGCCTCTAAAGGTGAAGTGTGTAATTTTTGCGAGCAAGCAAAGCTAAGTGTACCATCTTCAAAACCAGTTATCAAACCTAATAAACACCTTTAATATCTGTACATATAAACCTCTGCTTCTTTAAGATGTAATAAATCTGTATAAAATTTCATCTTAACGAAGGCACACAGTTTTTTTGCGGATGTTTGGTTTTCACTTGTTTCTAAATCTTCTTAAATGTGGAATAAATATTAGTATGAAAATTATCGGATGAATCACAATTTGTTCGTGAAAATTTTCTTATGCAGATTTCTTAACCACTTAGTGTCTTATAGTGGCCACAGCATATTAATAGGAAATATATATTTATTATTTTTCACCCCCAATTCTTTTGATTTATTCATCCAAAATTTGCCGAATTCTGTGACATTCCACGTTATACTGTAAATGACATTTTTATAACTGTATTCTGTGATTACGTCTTTGTTTTCTGCATTGAGGAAATCATAGTTGCCCTATATTAAACTGGGTACTTTAAAGAAGACATTTTAATGTACAAAAAAATAACAAAGATGTCAGATGTCGCCTTTAATGCCTTTCACTCTTAAAAATAAAGGTTCGTTATAGGCATCTGGTTCCACGAAGAACCTTTAACATAATGGAATCTTTCCATTGCACAAAAGGTTCTTTATAGTGGAAGAAATGCTCTTTAGATTATTTTGAAATGTTCACTCTAAGAAAATAAAAGGGTCAGAACTGTTTACTTAAAAAGTTATTTGGCGAACCAATAATGGTTATACTACGGCATCACTGTGAAAACCCCTGTCTTTTGTTCATAGAATATTCCCTCTTATTGTTAAAGTCATAGTTTTATGTTCTTTCTCTTTCCTGATTAACTTTTTTTGAACTTTGCATTGTGTGCTAAATTGCTCTTCTGTTGATTTTGATGGTGCCTTTGTCCTTGGCTAATAGGCCCCCTGGTAGTTCTTGGAGGCCAGGCAGTGGCTCTTTTTTTCTCTCTCTCTAGCGTTAGATGAATTTTTCTGACACCCAGACGTCATGTGGTTTAGCATTGAGGAGTTACATTTTCTGTCGTTGACTGTTACCACCTCAGCTGGATCGTCCCTGCGTTCGGCCCGTTCACCCTAGGCTCGCTCTCTCTCTCTTTCTTTCTCTTTCTCCTTTTCTCCTTCTATGTCTCTGTTGTGTCACGGCCATCTATTCCCTCTCCCTGTCATGTTTTTTTCAGTTTCTTGTTCGGCTCTTCTCTCCGTCTCCATGTGTGGTAGGGAAAGGTCGTATTGACCTACATTCGCTGGGTTAGGAATGGCGCACTCGCTGCCCCCTCTGTCTCCTGGTACAGCGCAAGAAGATCCTACTTATTCAACTGTAGAGAGAGAGAGAGAGACGCCAAGACAGCTTCCGGCAGTAAATCACCCAGGCCGATGCTGGATCATCCTGACAGAAAATGAGGGACATAGTTAGTGGAAGAGAGGGCAGACGGGAAGCAAAAAAGACAGAATAAGGGCCAAAATGAGGGTGAGGGGTAAAATATGTCGGTGTGTCGACTATCTGTTGGTGACACTTTATATTAAGGTTCGATTAGTTACCATTGGTTAACGCAGTAGTTCTGGTTTGGCCATGGGACCCACATTTTCCCATGGTCATTAAGCTGTGACCCACATTTTTAGGAATTTGAAACAAGCAAATTTATTTCTCAAATGTTTAACTTACACAAGTATCGTCCCACTTAACTTAACATACACATACATTGTATATGAATTGTAACACGATGAATAAACGGTATTATAATGCAAGGCTTTTAAATAGCAGTCCCACTAGTAGTTGGTATGAGCCACCACAGTCATAAAAAATATAGAATTGGTGGTATTTTAGGCTAAGGTTACAGAAACTACAGTTACCATGGTATTTACACAATACTAACTTGAACTGTTAATAAAACATGGACACCGTTCTTTATGAATAGAATGATTTTTATGTTTAATGTTATAAAAGATTTGAATAGTTTCTATTCATCAGAGAGTCTCAAAAATATATCATTGGTTGGTTTCCACAAAAATATTCAGCACAACTGTTTTCAACATTGATAATAATAATTTCTTGAGCAGCAAATCAGCATATTAGAATGATTTCTGAAGGATCATGTGACACTGAAGACTGGAGTAATGGAGTAATCAGCCATTCTGATTGGTCAGTTACTGCATTCTGTCATCAGTTTTTCTAATGACTGCTAAACTGTATAATATTTATTTAGTTGTCCCAGGGAATTAATTTCCCACATAGTTTAATTTAAATCATGACGTCCATATTTAAATGTCTAGAGCGGTGTCAATACAATCAATATATTGTTATTAATTTTCTAATGGTTGTGCATCGATAGTTCCCAGTCAGGGTGATGTACATTATCCCGTCCAGATGTATCTTATCCCGTTTATTACAGAGCTACTTGCCACATAAGTAAATAATTAGACGTGAAATATTGACTTGATTTTGACACATAAATAATTATGGAGATAAAAGATATTGATTTGATACGAAAGAGTTTTAAAATCTTACCTGATTATCTTAAAATTAATTACAGTCTACAAAACAATCATCGAAAAATGGCAGCGGCTGCATTTGTATGAAAAAGAAAGAGCGAGTCTGTGATACCGGATGACATAATTCAATAATTGTACACAATTTTAATTTGAGTTTTAATATTTTATTAGCTAACCAAACGCAAAACCAAAACCTTTCCAAGCGTATAGCGCTGACTTCAGTTACCCGGATGAGCCTGTGTTATCAGTTTTTACCGGTTGTTATCGGGGAATAACACACCGATCGACCAATCAGAATCAAGTATTCCACAGAGCAGTGTAATAAGTAGTTAAATCATGCCATGGGTTTCATTACAGCTGTTTGGCCATTGACTGTTTCATTCCCTGTAAGCGTCAGGAATCATGTTCAAAAGGAAAGCATTGTTGTTTGAATACAATAGTGTAGAAGTCCAACTTCCCTTTTTGAAAACAACTTTGGCGAAGACATGTTTGTGTATTAAACCGGTCCCTGAAAAAGCACACCTGAATCCTATTTCTGTTCAAAAAGCCCCCTGACACACGGCCCAGTTCTTTCATTACAATACGTATGGGCATTGCCTGAACCATCTTAGACATTAAACGCTTGGAGGCCTGAGTCGATGCCATCCATCCTCAGAATGATCCATATCCTTGTTTTGAAATTTGTCTTTACTCTTCCTCTCTTTATCCATGGCGACGTGAATATTAATTGACCTTACGACAGTGATTGCTTAACCACACCCTCCACTTTTCAGTGGTGGGCACTCAATGTTCTTCGGCGAGTATCGACTCGCTCGCTGATGATTTTAGAGTAAATTATTTCAAATGCAGTTTATCATTGCAAAAAATTATCATAAAGCACAAGCTTTTTTTATCTGGCTATGTCGAAACACTAAATATAACGGTAGATGACGAGAGAAAATTATACATGTAGTGAAATGTTAAGAGAATCTACCCAAGTGTCAAGAAGTCGGACAGTTGACATGTCTTGAACATTGACATAAACAAAGAGAAAAAATGTGTAATTGACCCTTTGCAGATGCAGATTAGGGTCCAATTCTCACTATTAACTATGACTTTTGCCTCAATAAACTCCTAATTACTGCTTATTAATAGTTAGTAAGGTAGTTAAGTTGAGGTATTGGGAAGGATTGAGGAATGTAGAATATGGTCATGCAGAATAAGGCATTAATATGTGCTTCATAAGTACTAATAAACATCCAAAATCCTAGTAATATGTGTGCTAATAAGCGACTATTTAAAAGTGAGAATTGTATCCAAAACTAAAGTGTTACCAACATTACTTATTACTTATTAGAGCTGTTGAAACTGGAGATTCACACCAGAGTTTCAGATAAAGTCAACAGATACAGAAGTATCTTGGATTTGCATTTAGTATATATATTTAACTATAGATAGAAATTTACAGAAGACATAATCCAAATACCCTGCTCAATTTTTCTGACTTTAGATGCAATTTAGGTGATAGCGTGGAGTTTTATGTGGCACTACTTTAGTGTTAAAAACCATCCAAAAACCCACAAGCTTCATTTGTGAAGTATTTTTATTTGATGGAGAAACATCATAGAATCAGGGTCAATGGTTGTAGCTTTGTTGTGAATTTGGTGGTTCATCAGTGCTGGGAGAACTTGGGATAGCACATCTGCATCACTTTGGGTCCGTCTGTAAGGGCTTTTTTGCTTTCGTCACGTTGTCCTAGTTCCTCAGTCAGTCAGCGTCAAGACCCTGAGGATTCATCCCGGTGTCTGGGCTCAGGTTTTCTCTCATCCCATTCTCTTTACTCCATACTCCTTTACTCCGTATCACGGAACGATCTGCACCTCTCTCCTTCTCGTTTTGTTGAGATGCTCTTCCCTCTGACGTGATACTTAATTTGAGAAGATTGTGTACTCCATTTATCTCCTCACAGCTCCTTAGAGATGGGGGTCAGGGAACATTGTGCTCCATCCATCGCTCTTGCTCTCAGTCTGCCATTTAAGGTGCGTTCTCTCTCCAAGGAGGTTTGAAATACCTGAAGAAAGCTATTCTTTAGCATTCCTATGAATCCCAATACTGGTTGCTAAGCTTGCATGCATGACCCACCCCCCATTGAGTATGTGGTTAAAAAATCAGTTTTTCCAACTGGATCTAACTGGCCCATTAATCGATTAATCGACCATGCATATATATATATATTCATGATTCGCCACATAATACTAGTGATGGACCGATTCAGTCACTAATACCCCTTTTCCACCAAAAAAGAATTGGTTCGGAACTGGTGCTGGTTCAACTTACGAACCTTCTCAGAACCTGTTTGTTTTTCCATTGACTAGAGAGCCCAGCGAACGACGTCGTTACATCACTGTGTACGTTGCCATACGTCTTAGCTTTCCCTGAAACGCTTGTGCCAACTTCAAGCATAACAATTACAATGGCGGACTACATCGTCTTTCTGCAAATGTTTCTCCTGGCTTTGCGATCCTATATTGGGGTCAGAAGAAGACGTTTAGAATCCATCTTTCTTCAATCATTCTTTCTACTAGCTAGCGCTGTGTTTTTAGAAATGGCGGTCACAACCTTTCCCTTCGAGTTGTTGGTCACAATAACCCCGCCCCCAGCCCCCGACGTAAGCATGACGTGGTAAAAGAACGGTTCTAGTCCAGCAAAGAATTGGTGCCGCTTTGAACCAATTTTCCTGGCCGAGAACCGGTTCTTTGGCTGTCGAAACACAAAGAACTGGTTCGTGAGTAGGCACCGGCTCCGAACCGGCACCAGTGGAAAAGGGGTATAAGTGGTGAATCATGCAAACTTGTTGATGCATTGCTCTAAGGCCCCGTTTACACCTGGTATTAAGATGCGTTTTGGTCGATCGGATCACAAGTAGACGAGGGAGACACTTTCCTGTTTGCATCTGGAGTCTCTTTTGTCCACTTTCAAACACTTATGTCCTGATTTCTTCGAGGGGAGGGTCTATGGGTGGGTCAATGTATGGGTGGGTCAATCCCGTCTGGCTAGAGCTCTTCCCATAATGTTTAAGCATTAGGTCAGTAGACGGAGAGAAGACGGTCTTTTGTGGCAGTTTGAACACATTTGACCAGAGCGTTTACACTACGAAAGCAATCCAGTCGAGTGTGTTTTCGACTACATCTTGAAGTGGTCCAAAGTGGACAAGCTCAAAACGTTTTAGACCCATTTACACCTGTATTTAGCATCGTCCACTTGTGATCCAATCGATCAAAACGTGTCTTAATACCAGGTGTAAACAGGGCCTAAGAAGTGTAATTTGCTACAAGGTGAGGACATTTCTGAGCAAATGATCATGATGGGCAACATTAGAAGCTGTGGGTTATTTACAGATGAACTGAAAACTAGTTAAACCTTTCTCCGTTCAGCTGAACATGTTATTAATTTGTAATCTAAAAAAAGGAACAATTGTTTAGACTAGAGGACTGACTATTTGTGGACCTGCATAATAATAAAACCGGTGAGTCTTTCCTCTTCTTCCAGTGCTGTTCTCCTGGGGCTTGTTTTAAAACAATGCTATTATGAGAGCTCTAATGTCACAGCAGACACTTGATCTCAAAGCTCAACCCTCATTTGGGGGATGTTTGTGAGTGCCTGATTGGAGGCATGAATGAATCATGTGGAAGGCCTTCATAAAATCCATAGACTTGAGTATGTGCTCATCATTTAAACATGAGGTGGGTTCCTGTCTTTGAGAGCATGACGTCTAATGCCATTAAATGCAGTGTGATTTCCTATGTTCAGATATACTCGTGTTTAAAGTAATGATGTGCAAAGCTACGAACCCATTGCGAAATCAGTGAAATTTCTTTCGCTCTCACAACAGGAATTCGCCAAACAACAATGGCCGCACCTTCAGAACTAGTCAGGATGATCGACCAGTCGCCCTCCAATACTCCCAGTAGCAGAGATCGCTAAAGAACAATGCAGAGACAAGTCAGCTAAAGTGGATTATTTCTTATCCTGTTTTTTGATCAGCGATGAGGAAGATGATGCTTCATGACATCCGAAAAACAATCCTTTTAGAATTTAAAGCTCATCTTTGTAGGGGTTTGATTTTCAGATGTCATGAAGCATCACCTTCCTCATGGCTGTTAAGGTCAAGGAACAGGTATAAGACAGAAGATGAAGAATAGTGAGAGAGAAAGGCTGTAATGGAGACTGTCAAAATAGATCAGGGAATGAGAGCAGGGGGATGGGGAGATCTTTCTTTCGCTCTCTCTTTCTTGCTCTCTCTCTCTCTGTCTGTGTCCTGGTTTTGTTTGATTGATTCCTACGTGTTTTAGTCTTTAAACAGCTTGGCCTTTCTCACTTATTTGTTGTCTTTTTTTTTTTTTTTTTTTTGTAACACAATCACGCTTCACTATATCAACTCAGACTTGTGTAATATGGATATGGATTATTAGAATAATGCCTCTGTGTTCTTTAACTGATTTGCAGATGCTGGTTTACTTGTAGCTGCTGTTAGTCCAGCTATTGAGCCGATGTTTCTGGTCACAGGTGTAACTTTGTCCAGAATTGTAGATACATTGCATTTGTCTAGTACAAACTTATTTTAGTCTACTTTTCTCTCATTCACACCTCTGGATTTAATCTTTCTCTACTTATCATTCTATTTTTATACAGCAATAATCAAATATGGTAATAAAATATGGACTGCATTTTAAAAAACCATAAATAATTATTTTAAGAAAGTAAAATAACTTTTTTTTTACTTAGTCACCATGAAATCAATTGGAATGTTGCAATATTTATTATAAATAGGCTAATTTATCTGTGCACATATATTTTTTATTCATGTGCCCTCATAATCTTTTATTAAAATAACTTCCCCCTCCCTCTTGCATCATCTCTTCTCTGATGATGTGTTTACTGGCGTGAGGGCGGGGCAACCTGTCACTCACATCAGATCGACCAATAGCAAACCCCAATCATCCAATCAATTCCCCACCCTTGTTTTCAGTTTTACATCACAATAGGGAAGACAAGACAAACGCAACTTCTGTTTTATGCTGACTTGAGAATTAATTATTAATTTATTGTTGCTTAACTGTGTTATCTATTCTTTCTCAAGGTTAAATTTCTGTTTTGCAGAGACACCTAGGCTACATGTAAGTCATTTGATTTCCTGAGAAGTGTAAACACTTTAATTACATGAAAGCTCTGTTTGTTTGAACAGATCCGCACAGCAACATTGCCTCCAATGGGTGTGAGTGTGAGGGTGGGAATATCTGTTTGGCTGAACTGTGAGAAATGGGTGGGGAAACCTGTTTCCAAATTATGTTATCAATATTATTGCAGTTTTGTTTATTGCCAAAAGTGGTGCAGAAATGATACACTGCAGCTTTACGCAGTTTAACCCTTCATGCCTTTGATTTTCACTACAACACAATGAGCACGTTTACTGCACACCAATACACTGATAACTCTCAAAAATCAGCTTATTGAAATAACCCATTGCCCCGGTTTACATGCAGACCAATAACCAGTTTAAATCCACATTAAGGACGCGTTCCTGTCACATATCACACATGCGCACTTCAGTAAGCCGACCAAATGCAGGTTAATGCGTTTACATGCCGGGAGAAATCAGGGTAAGGGGCAAAAATCAAGCTGTGTCGATCAAGTTAATGCTTAAAGGGTTAGTTCACCCAAAAATGAAAATTTTGTCAGTAATTACTCACCCTCATGTTGTTCCAACCCCGTAAGACTTTCGTTCATCTTCGAAACACAAATTAAGATATTTTTGATTAAATCTGAGAGCTGTCTCACTCCTCCATAGGCTTCTATGGGATCGAAACTTGCCGGCCCAGAAAGTTAGTAAAGACAATGTTTAAAATAGTCCAAGTGACTACAGTGGCTCAACCTTAAGTTTATCAAACGACGAGAATACTTTTTGTGCGCAAAAAACAACAAAAATGACGACTTTATTCAACTACTAATTTTCTTCTGTGTGGGCCTCTGAGTGAGTTCACGTAGTGTAACAGCGCAACGCTTTTGGGTTGTACGTCAGAACGTAGGCTCACTATTGGCCGACGCTGGTCATGTGTGTGATGCTGGCCAATACTGAGCCTAGAGAAATGAATAAAGAAAAGAAAATGAATAGTTGAATAACGTCGTTATTTTTGTTTTGTTTTTGCACACAAAAAGTATTCTCGTCACTTGATAAACTTAAGGTTGAGCAACTGTAGTCACTTGGTCTATTTTAACAATGTCTTTGCTAACTTTTCTGGGATGGCAGATATTGATTACATAGAAGCCTATGAAGGAGTGAGACAGCTCTCAGATTTAATAAAAAATATCTTAATTTGTGTTCCGAAGATAAACGAAAGTCTAAAGCCTGAAACACACCAGTTTTTGTGCGTCGCCCGACTACGTTTTCTCAGTGTGTTCCTCACCGTCGGCCGATTCGACATGTTGAATTGGCGTCGGGCCGTCGGTGAAAGATGGAACTCTGATTGGCTGTTCAGCTTAGTGAACGAGTCAGTGCACGAGAATGATGGCAAAACAGCGAGCAAACAAGTCAAAACGGTACAGATAGAAGGATGTTCTAATGTTACTGAGTGTTCCTTGGCGAATATTTCAATATTAACACGAGCGGAGTGGAATAAAGAAAGTGTTTAGCAGGATTGATATTCAAAAGGGTAAGCACACAATCCTTTGTTTACGGTTTGTGTATCTGCAGCGTTGGTTTCCCTTTTTGAATGACGAATATAGACGAATATATCTGCAGAAATACAGTCTCAATATATCTGCACTTGTCTCATTTACACGCAGGCGCAAAACGCGCATGCTAGCTGACAGTCGGCAGTAGTTCTCTCGTGTGTTCAAGTGTAGCTTTTTACCCCGACGCGAGGCGACAACACAGTCGGCTGCGCTAGTTCGTCGGCGTCGGCTTGGTGTGTTCCAGGCTTTACGGAGTTAGAACAACATGAGGGTGAGTAATTACTGACAGAATTTTCATTTTTGGGTGAACTAACCCTTTAAGCCGTTTATGACTTCACTCCAATAAAGGAAACGGGTTAACGCATAGCATGACCATATGCATTGTTGACTTATTAAGCACAATCGGGGTAAGAGCGTGCATGTAAACGTGCTGGTGATGATGAGCGTCAGCATGCGTCATGCCGTCTGTCTCCCAGCAGGGAATATTTACTGCATCTCTCCAGACTTCAGGGTGTCTCAGAGACCTCCAGAATTAGGCCTGTGACGAACAGCTTATTCAAGTGGAGCCGGACGGTTTTATTTGTACAGATTGTTGATTGTTTGTCTCATTTGAGTGTTTTTTTTTTTGGTGAACTTTTTTTTGGTCTGGTAGCTTGAAGTTTGCCTTTAGATTAGTGGTGCAACGGATCATCATTGATCCGTGATCCGTTCGGATCAATATCTTCGGTTCGGCACTCACGTGATCCGCGGATTGATTTATGAAAAAAAAGTTGTGCGCATGTTCAGTCCACACACAGCGTGGTCATGGCGAGCGTTATGAACCGCAGAGAGCGTGACGCCTCATTCGCGCCGCAAAACCTCCAGACGTGCGTAAACGCGTCTTTACATTGACTTCACATTGAAATCACTCGCGCCAGACGCTCTATTCGCGTTTGGTGTGAACGCAGCATGGGTGACGGCGAGAGAGAGAGAGAAAGAGTGCCTGCGAGTGCGAGCGAGCAAGGTAATACGTTGTCAAATATGTTTAAACTTAAATGAACTACATATACAAGTAGTTATGTCTCTTTGTATTAATTTGTCCTGTTATTGACATAGGCCTAATGCACGTCATTGACAAAATGCGCAACCAGATGTTCGAATAATTTGAATATGTGTTTTTTAGAGGGAATATTCGAACGTCATTTTTGAGCAATTTTGACAGCCCTATATGACAGTGGAAACACATAAAGCATTGGTCCATGTTTAAAGGAAGGAGATGCCGTTTTATGTTGCACTTTAAGTTGTTTTTCATTAATTATGTTAAAAAGAAGATATTATGCCTTGTGCACTTTAAGTTGATTTTATATATTTTAATTTAATAATTTAAAAGTGTTAATAAAAATTTTTTTTTTTTTTTTTGCTGATCCGAAAAATGATCCGATCCGTGACTCTGATCCGAGAAACGATCCGAACCGTGAGTTTTTTGATCCGTTGCACCCCTACTTTAGATGGTCCATTACATTTCACACGTTTTTCATGTAACATCTCATCAGCAGATGCATTCATAAAATGTCACTTTCATCAGCTGTTGCATGTATGATTTTGTTTGCTATACTAACCTGAGTGAACCGAAGCAGTTTATTCAATGAACCATACTTAAAACCAAATTAAGCAGACTGCCCTGTGTAATTCTCTAGAGAAAGTTCAAGTTCCTTCTTGTTTGCTTATTAACTTGTTTCGTTGAATGATGAATCCATTTTTGTAAATTATTGCCGAGTAGAAGTTATGATTTTAACTATTGTTGTCACATTGAACAGTTGTTGTTTCATTGAAAGGCCATTTTGCCAGTGGTGAATTACCCTGTTAAAGGAACACTCCACTTTTTTTTGGAAATAGGCTCATTTTCCAGCTCCCCTAGAGTTAAACAATTGAGTTTTACCATTTTCGAATCCATTCAGCCGATCTCCGGGTCTGGCGGTACCACTTTTAGCGTAGCTTAGCATAGATCATTGAATCTGATTAGACCGTTAGCATCTCTCTCAAAATAATGACCAAAGACTTTCGATATTTTTCCTATTTAAAACTTGACTCTTCTGTCGTTACATCGTGTACTAAGACCGACGGAAAATTTAAAGTTGCGATTTTCTAGGCTGAACTATACTCTCATTCCTGCGTAATAATCAAGAAACTTTGCTGCCGTACCATGAGTCCAGCAGGTGTAATGATATGACGCAGTGCCTGAAAATAGTCTAATGGCGCGTTTCCACTGAGCAGTACAGTACGGTACGGTACAGTACGGTACGGTTCGGGTCTGTTAACCATGATCTGGCTAGCGTTTCCACTGCCAACAGTACCCTTACTTGATGGGCGTGGTGTTTCGATCGACGTCATTTTCGCGCGAAGAAGAACATAGTAAACTACAATGGATGACATATACAGCAGATCTTGTTCTTGCTCCTCGACATGTTTGTCACAAGAAGACAAGCGCCGACATTAGGCTTTTCTCAATATTAAGTACGCAAAGTTTGTACTTGCCATGTGCGACTCCTACATGCAAATGGTACAGCGCGTTCTTAAAAGGTCACTCAGCTCGCTCTGCTACTCCGGTTATCTCTGTTACTCTGTATGTACATTTTAAGCAACAATAAAACGAAATATGTTATAAAACACTACTCTGCCTCTTTTCGTTTTCATTTAAATAAATTAAACATTATAGGGACACAAATGTGGTTCATGCACAACGCATATTGATTATTCACTGCACGTTATACGTTATTCTATTTAACGTTATAACAAAACGAAATTTAAAACACAACCCTAACGTTACCTCTTTTCGTTTAAATAATAAAACAAATTACACATATTACAGGCAATATATGCATTTGTACAAATGTTGCAATAAACATCAGTGATAATCTTGTAATAAGAAAATGACAAGAAACCATATTTCTTTTTGTAAAATTTCAGTTTTATCAATAATAGCCAATATAAAAGTTTAAGTAAAAGGTACAAGAAGCTATACAATAAGAAATAAAGCAAACAATTCAGTCAAATGTCCAAATGCTACGCTCTAATCTAACATTACAACAGTAAAGTTAAATACAAATAGCCTATAATATGAAACTAAACTTAGCCCTCGGCCAAAACGATTGACAGGGAACGAATTATATATTCACGAGACCAAAGATCGCCCGTTAGGTCTACACAAGACGAATTATATCTCATGTTTAACCACTACCGTCGGAGTCATCGGCGAACGTCAGAAGAACTTAGCCGAGGAAAGGCTCATCCAGCCGGGAAACATGAGCGCCGAGCGCCCGCTGATCGCATGGATCTCACAACCGGGGAAAAACAAATCATCTTTATAAATAAACCACAGATTTGAGCTTTAAACAACTACATTCTCGCCTGAAAAACTCTTAAAATTACATTTCGTGACACAGTAACAGTAGTATTATATTAAACTGTATATAAAAAAATGGCGCTTCTTATGTTGTCATTCCCCTCGTAGCACGCGCAAGTGACGATTCTCTGTCAACCAATCAACGTCCTGCAGTGAGTCTAGCTCCACCTTTTAGTACCGTACCACTGTGCTAGGTACCCCAACGGAAAGGTACCCAAAAAGTGGTACGGTACGGTTCGGCTTTTTGGTACCATTCTCAACTTTTGGCAGTGGAAACGCAAATAAAAGGGTACCGACCCGTACCGTACCGTACTGTACCGCTCGGTGGAAACGCGCCATAATAGTCTACACAAACTTAGTGCCGGTCACGTTGGAAGTTACCGAGCTGGGGACTATTTTCAGGCACTGCGTAATATCATTACGCCTACTGGACTCATGGTACGGCAGCAAAGTTCCTTGATTATTACGCAGGAATGAGAGTGTAGTTCCTAGCCATTTTGGCCTAGAAAATCACAACTTTTCATTTTCCGTCGGTCTTAGTACACGATGTAACTACAGAAGAGTCAAGTTTTATATAGGAAAAATATCTGAACTCTTTGGTAATTTTTTTGAGAGAGATGCTAACGGTCTAATCAGATTCAATGATCTATGCTAAGCTAAGCTAAAGTGCTACCGCCAGACCCGGAAATCGTCTGAATGGATTCGAAAACGGTAAAACTCAACTTTTTATCTCTAGGGGAGTTGGAAAATGAGCCTATTTCCCAAAAAAGTGGAGTGTTCCTTTAAACTGACACGTTTGTATGTAATGTAATGTAACAATAACGTGAATAAAGCAACCGCTGAAGTCGAACACCAGCAAAGAGTTCAGGCCTAGCTAGCAGAATATCAGACATCAACACATGAAAGCACCTCAGATTTGGCGGTTGAGCTTAATCTAATTGCACCATGGGGAAATCCATCTTTTGGTGTGTGATAGGGATCAGAACGCTCTCTCTTGTGTTGGCATTGGCTCTGAACTGCTTCCCGGACTGCTCAGGGTAGTTTGTTGTTTGTTAATCTCAGGAATGAGGCAGTTTGCAAGCATGCACTGATGAACGGACCATTTTCCTCAAGCACATGATTCACGGATGAGTCTGATCGATGACTCTCCACCCGCTGCTCTACAAGAGGAGGGTCCGATCACAATGAGTGGGCTTGTGTGGTAAAGTGGCAGGGCCGTCGACACGTGGGCTTGAATCACAGCGGCCCGCTGCTTTTGTTCGGGTTTGGCTGTGAGTCGAGGGGCTTTTGGGTCTGACTAAAGTGGTAGACAAACACACATCTGACCTTGTGTGTGTGTGTGTTTGTATTGTGTGAGTCTCTTTACGTCACTAGCTCATTTCCTGCCTGGTCCACACCAAAAGGAAAGAAGTGACCTCACAACAACCCGGTTGTGTGTATTGTTTTGTTCCTGGCATATGTTTTGCGGTTGTGTGAAAGTCTTAAAATCACTCTTTTGTTTTCTGTGTGAGCTACTGAATAGTTTGTGGTTGTAAACGGTTCTTTGCTGGGGATTTGGAACGAAAGCGTAAAACTGATTTTTCTCCCCGGGAGTGGATTTGAACCAGGCCTTTTCCACTGTCCGCTTAGCTTATGTTTCCTTATTTGGACTGGAATAGTACACTTGATCTTGTAATCGGTTGCCTTCAACGGTTTAGTTTTGGGCGCAGGGCTTATGGATGTTAGTGTGTTTTTTGGCAAGTTTGTGTGTTTTCGAATGCGGGTGAATTAATGAAACTGACGATTCATTTTTGCCACCCCGTGATAAATCACCCATTCAGCGAATCCGCTTTACGTTTGACGTCTTGTGCGTAAACAGACTCGTCTGTGCCGTTGAAGAGCGGTTTTGATTTACTGAAGGCTATGTTGTGTGGTCTGGGTACTTGTGTTAGCGCGGGACACATTAAGTGTGACAGTTGTGAGTAACCGTGTCAGGCATTGCAACTATGTCCCATGTGTTTATATTTGGACTCCGGTCTCTATTCAACCTCACTTTGATGTTCCACCCCTACAGAGGGAAAATGCAGAAGATGGAATTTGTTGAAAATGTTATGAGTTCAACCATCTTTTGCTGACAAAAGTACTGAAAAGTTGATGAGTGTTTTCTACAGAAGTCTGTTTTTGCACCTACACTACCGTTCAGAAGTTTGTTGATGGTGGTGGTTTTATTTAATTAAATTCTTTTGTGTGTGAAATATTCATAATTTTATTCAAGGATGCATTAAATTTATCAAAAGTGACAGTAAAGACATTTATAATGTTTACAAAATATTTCTATTTCAAATAAATGTCATTTTCAACATGGATAGTAGTAATATGAAATAATTATTGAGGGCCAAATCAGAATAATAGAGTGATTTCTGAAGTATCTTGTGACACTGAAGACTGGAGTAATGATGCTGAAAATTCACTGAAATAAATTACATTTTAAGATATATTAAGATAGTAGAAAGTTATTTTAAAATGTAATAATATTTCACAATATTCCTGTTTTTACGGTATTTTAGTCAAATAACAATACTACTTTTTCTTACATGTTCGATTTTTTTAATTAAAATGTTTTTGTAAATGTCTGTCTTTAACTAAAGATCCTCATATATAAACATCCAGCGCGTGAGTCAGATGCTCTGATTCAGTGAGTAATTCATTAGACTGATTCAAACCAGTAATAGACAGTCCTCTTTTTTTTTTTTCTAACTATGAAACTTTGACTAATTCTGTAAAAGAACTGATTCATAAGAGTCATTTGTTCATGAATGAGACTACACTGGCTGGGCTGTATGTTTTTGAGTGTTTAATTTATGAACTAATTATGGTCTGAATATTATTTTAATTATATGTTGTGTTTAGATAATTTTTTTAATATTACAAACTATTATCTTTATCTCTATTATATGTAATCTCACATAATTAATTTTTCTGTGCCGTTGAATATAAAACAGTGATGCAGCAAAAATTGGTTTATCAATACCATGGAGATGCCAGTATGTTAATTGTTCAGTAATTTCATGGTATATTATATTAGTACCATTATTATATATAAAAATACCATTGCTATGATATGGTACCATGACTAAGCACATGTATAATATGTATGTTGACTTCATATATCATCACTTTATATCCAGTTCACCTCATTGTCATGCAGCGCCGCTGTCTGTGGCATCAGAGAGATGCAGATGAGATGTTCTGGTGTGTGTGTGTGTTGGAGAAGCGTGTGTTGTGTGTCTGAGAGGGGCGTATTGCGCCTCAGATCGAGTGTGTGATTAAAGAGAGACCCTTTTCTGTCAGCAAGTCTCCTGTTTCCCTCCCCCTCCTGCCCGCTCAACACACACACACACACACACACACACACACACACACACACACACACACACACACACACACACACACACACACACACACACACACACACACACACACACACACACACACACACACACACACACACACACCTACACACCTACACCGAAGACCTTCACACAAACACAGACTCTTCCAGGAAGAGCATTGTTAACATACCTGTTGAGAAATGTACTGGGAAAGTCATGTGTCCTCTGTCTAACGTTGCATGTAATTGCCAGCCAGTGTTATTTTATGGTACGTTGTTCTTGTCACGTGACGTGGCCTGACTGCAGTGTGATTAAGCTTTTCTCGAAGAAGAAAAAAATAAAATCAGGTATCTTACAGCTATATCAAGTATTTAATTTATCCAGAAATAAAAAAAAATTATAATAAAAAAATCTGTGTAAAATAAAAAGGTCTAATGTACAAACCAACATTTTTTAAACCTGTGTTGCTCTCAACTAAAATAAAACTCAAAAAGTTAGTAAATAATATTGATGAAAAACTTAAAATGAAAAATTAGAAATGTTGCCTTAGCAACGAATTGAAAAGTTGTTAGTTGAAGTACAAAAATTACAAAAACTGAAATAAAAATTAATTTATAGCTGTATAGAAGTGTAAAAAAAGATATAAAAGATTTTTTTAAAAAGCACATCACAAAATGACACTTTTAAATGTGACCTCAACATGTATAATGAAAGCTAATTCAAAATATTAATGTTATAATATTATATAAATAATACTCAAATCTAGTGTTTGGCACATGCAATTTTTAAATGTATCTGTTTACATTCATTCATTAATTACATGATAAATGTGTTCATAAGCAGGCATTTGTCACGCAGCCATTTGTAATGACTGTTCCAAAACGCATCATGTTAAAATGATACCGTATATCATCTTCTAGATAATCAAAATAGTATCATTTCCTAGCAGTGGTAGTTAAGCTAGTAGGCAAATCAGCTTGTGGTATGCAAATCCTTTCGGGGAACCGGTTAGCTTGTGAAGTTAACTAACTAAAGAAGCATTTAATAGGACCAGTTATAGCTTCTGATTATAGAATTTGAAATGCGGCGTATAATTTAAAAGACCTTAATTATCAAAGTTACATAGTTCAGATATATCATAAATGTGTGCATCAAGGGTTTTTGCTCTTTTAAAGTTCTTTTAGTCAATAAAATCCTTTGGGATCTGAGATCTTGCAAGACACCGGTACTTTTGACATCCCTAATTTTAATATTTTACATTATGGTTGGAATGAAGTGGAGAATGGAGAGACATTCAATCTGTTATATAAAAGCATCTTAATGATCTTATTGTAAACGATTTTATCCATGCAGGTTTCTTTCTTTATAAATTATTTATAATAAATAGGGATGCACGATATATCGGCCACCATATCGGTATCGGCCGTATACAAAAAAATTGGCCGATATATTAAAGCTGATAAATAATGTATTATTTCCTTCAGCTGAGACTCCTCAGATGCACATGATGATTTTGAATTGCTTGAAATATGAGTGAATTGAGTGCAAGTCTGTCATATCAGCTACATAAAATTATAATGAGAACATCATTATAATTGTGAAATTGGGACATGGATTTTTTAACTGTGAGACTTTTTTTGTAATCAGGCTCTCAAAAATTATATAAACTTGGATTTCGATTTATCGGCCAATATATCGGTTATCGGCTTTCAAATATAAAGAATTATCGGTATCGGCCAAAATCGGTGCATCCCTAATAATAATTGCTGCTACAATAAATTTGACCTCAAGCTCGGATCTGTCTACAACCGATGGATTAAACCGAGTCTCCTCGCACCCTATGATTTCCCCCCCCCCCCCCCCCAATAATCCCATACTCAGATGTATATTACAATAGGGAAGAAATGATCTGTCACAACTTGCGTCACATCACAACTTAAAATAACTCACAGAAGAAAACGAAACACCAGCAGAACATTTCAGATTGCAAGCTGCATGACGTCACTTTCAAGCTGGTCCTGCTATGAAAACTAAGCCTGGCATGAAGGGAAGTGCACACTTTTTCTGCACACGCTCCTCTTTCATCCTGCCCTCACATGCTCCGTATTTGGCCCGTAAGCATGTGACTACATGCTATATGTGCTGCTTTTTTTAAAATCCTTATAAAACAGAAGCTCCCGTGATTCGGTTTCTGCATGATGATACTGTATAGAGGTCAGTGTCTCTGCTGCCCAGACTCAAAGCTTAACCTCCATGCCAACATCAGCATGCTTTAGGGTCACTGGAGCAGGTCAGCATGATGCTAAGAGACTCTTCATGTTTCCAGAGCTTGAGTGTGGTTTTAATCTGCGTCAAATCTTCAAGTAAAGCAGAAGTGAAGTTAGGCAAATGTTGTTCTTCTCTGATGTCTGGTAGTGGCGGCTGGGAATGTTTTTTTAATCCCCTTAAAAGTAATGAAGATCTTTCAGCAAGACAATGTCAGCATATACATCATCGTATTTAATTTAAAACAAAGTACAAATAATCTGTTATTCAATAGCAGGCTGACTTCTAAGGCATCATTTATCTATCATGGAAGTAGAACCTCAAGTGAGAGTTTGTTTTTAGCATGTTGCTAAGCTAACGATCACATGATGAGCAAACAAATGCACAGCACTCTCAAATATTGGGTAAAGCAATCATTTTGTGATTTGCATTTCATTAGGGTCAGAGCACTGATGGTGCAAGGACCATCGTTTTTCAAATTTTAATTAGATTTCTAAACCTTGTTTGAAATTGTATTTAATAATGTTTTTTAATTATATTGTTTTATACAATTACAATGATACAAATAAATCATAACTATGAGCTATAATTATGAGATCTGTGAAGCTGCTATTTTACTAACTCTTCTATTTCTGTTTTTTCCTCCATAGATTGTGCGCTTTCGAAATGTGAGCCCAAAGGCGACGTCTCCAATCAGAAAACAGGTACGTAACTTCAAAAGTGGTTGATATACATGGTATTCTTTCATCTGATTGGCCTCAAGTTTCACAACCTAAAGAAACATCTCATTGTGCTGTTTACTTTCACCTGTGTTTTTCCGCTCGACACGTTTTGGCAAATTATAATTTTTTTGTCTGTACGACATTGTCATGTTTGAGGTTACTGGTCTCTGTTTGATGTTTTGACTGGATGCCTCTTTCTGCAAAGGAAGCACTGCAAACATCATGTCTGCTGGATAAACATCAAACAGACAGACAGAAAGAAAGTGTGTGACGTTGTGTATACACAGTCTACCGATGAGTGGGACGGAGAACAGTTGTTATATCCTCGACTTGAACCCTGACTCTGATCAGCATTTTGTCCATTTGTATAAACTTTTGTCCTTGTCCGTAGTGCAGTGCGGTGAGAACGGCTCTCCGGGGCCGTGATCGGGAGCATGTGTTGTGTATGATACACATTCCTTACATCTCTGACGTGACTTGGAGTCAGGAAATCTCTGCTCCCAGAGCCACAGAAATGTTGACAGTTCACACTTGCGGGGTTAAAACGAACCACATGTGCGCAATAGGGAGGAATCTGCCAGTGTTTTCAGAGCGAGACATCCAGCAGTTCTGTCATGAACACTTTTATGGCCTGTGCTTGCTGTACGAGAGGTTTTACTACCCTAAACTATGCTTCTCCAAATAACCAGTCCATACTACTATAAAAGTAATAGTATCCAGCGTTGGGGAAGTGAAACACTAGCTTGGCAAGCTGCTCGTAATTTGAAGTAGCTCTGCTGGTCAAGTTACTCTTGATGAAGTAGTTGGTTGATTTTAGTAAATGGCGTATAGAATGTTATTTATCTTTTTAAATGCATGACTATCAGATTTAAATAATGTATTATTACAATCAAAGCAGTGTTTCTGATCTATAATTACCATAAACAATGATTCATCCCAGTAACTTGAATCTTTTAAAATGTTATTTTACACTCAATTCAGCTAATAAAACCAGAAACATCATAGGTGGAGGGTGAACTGACTCCAGGGTAAGGCAAGATCTGCTTCAATATACTCATCCCAGCATAAACGCTCCTGATAAACTGTGTTATTAAAGCATCTACGTTCTCAAACCACTATAATTTGTATAGAAAAGCAAGCATACTGTATGCATGATTTAATAATGACTAACCATTGCCTCACCTAATGCAGTTAAACACAAGTTTTATTTAAATTCTGAATTGATTATGTAACGCCTAAAAAGCGCACAAAGAGCGCTCCCTTTATAATTACTAAAAAGCGGTCACTCGTCTCAGTTCATCGTGATCTTGTTCTGCTATAATCAATGAAGCTGACTGTACAGCGAATTGATTATTTAGCCTACATAATGTCATAAAGTTAACTTATAACGAGAGGATTTGTGAGCGTGCAGAACTCAGCACTGGTCAAAAATGCCAGAAAAGTGGATCCTGGTATTAAGATTTGTTTTGATCGTTTACACCAGGTGTAATCAGGGCCTTAAACGCATCTGATTGGCCACTGAGTTCAAGAAATCAACAGATATGTTTTTGATTGGCTACATTGCTAAACGCTACAAAACACGTTGTAAATATAAACCTTTGACACTCTCAAGAGCCCAAACACCAAATCTGTTCCGCCAATGTGCTTTTATTACGGAGAAAACTGATCCTAGACCAGCAGTTATGGGCAGTTTTTCCCTCTTAAAAAAGCAATCAGAAGCAGCAGCACTCAGTGGTTTGAGTGAGAAAATTCCACGCTAGTCTCAAGTCCACGTCTAGCCTTACACACACTCTGCCTATGAGAAACACCCTATTTTTCTTGTGATAAACAGCAGCGTTTATCTAAATATTTCTCTATAACAAGGGCTCAGATAAATTGGTGAATTGTTTTTGAACCGGTTCTTTTTAAATTGACTGTTGAAATAGATAAAGGAGAGTTTAGGAGAGCATGTTTTGTCTCTGCCTCAGTTCACTCATCTCTAACTCTGCGTGAACAATGCAATATGACAAATCCGCAATTTAGGGTTGTTGTCACGCTACAACACAGAAGTAGCTTGTTACTGGAAGAGTTGCATTTATTTTGAAGAGCGTTTAAGAAAAATGTTAGGAAAATACGAAGAACCTGTTGCTTTAAAGCAGGGGTGCCCAATCCTGCTCCTGCCAATCGACTGTCCCGCACAGTTCATCTCCAACCCTAATCAAACACACCTGCCTTTAATTTTCAAGTGATCCTGAAGACCTTAATTGGTTGCTTCAGGTGTGTTTGATTAGGGTTGGAGATGAACTGTGCAGGACAGTCGATCGGCAGGAGCAGGATTGGGCACCCCTGCTTTAAAGAAACCAGTGATTGATAAATTAAAAACAGGATATTTTTTAGACCTCATGAGATGATGTCTTTTGGTAGGACTGACATCTTAGCTGAGAGGTTGATGTGAACGTTAAAGGAGAACTCTGTAACTCTAGCGAACTCTAGTCACTTCTTCGCTGATTTTCCCTTTTGTTGTCGCATGTTTTCCCCACGAGCTCCCCCTACAGCTGTGGGGGGGCGTATATTTCACAACACAGTCGTAAAAAACTCACTTGCGGCGGCCTCCTCCCCCTCTCTACCGCTGCTCATGTGCGTTTGTTTTGATCGGAGCAAGCCAACTGTATCGTGTGGAACTATGTCTACCGAGGTGAGTAATCTGGTAATACATCATACATGCGTGTGTGTTTATGTCGAATTGCCGTAAAGCAATTTGTGTTTCGCGCTCGTTCTCGTTCTAGTTCTCGCTTCTCACGAGACTTCCAATTTCACTTTGCCGGGACGGCAGTGCGCAAGTTGCAAGGTTGGTTTTCCGCCTGGGAACGCTGGGGGGAGCGGGGAAAGTCACCAATATCACCAGAACAGGTTGTTTAACCATCCAAATGATTTCTAGACAGTTTTATTAAGTTAAAAAAGTTACCAAGTTCTCCTTTAAAGGTGAACTATGTAAGATTCTTGCAGTAAAATATCTAAAAACCTCTAGGCCAGTGTTATATATTTTGTTTCGTTGATTACTTACAATATCCCAAATGTTTCCAACTATTTGTAAATCATTAGAAAATTGCGATTTTTAATCAAGGAACCGGGACGTTAGCCTAGAAATCTAGACGCACCCTAGCGGCAGCAAAATTTATTTTACAGCCAGGGTAGTCTAGCAACTCTCCGTTGACGTTCGAGCTGAAAAAAACTAAATGGTTTAACATATGGGCTTAACATAATGACGACAGAGTTGCGACGGTTCCCTGCTACTTGAAAACAAAGAATGGCTGCCGCTGCTGGAGAACAGTCTTTCGAATCGGCTTTGGCCGCGACTCTGGAGGACTTGGAGTTAAGCTTTTCTTTGAGAAAAGAGCAAAGAAACGGCACTTAAGTCATTCTTAAAAAAGGAAGATGTGTTCGTAGTTTTGCCGGCCAGATATGGCAAAAGTTGAATCTATCAACTAACCTTAGCTCCGCTGTTGGGAAAACGCTCTGGTTGGTTGAAGCGCTGTCCTATTGCGTGCAGAGGGAATTTGAAAGACAGCCGTTTATCCCGCCCCTCGGATTGAGCCGTGTCTATGGTGAGTTGCCAGACCTAACATCTTGATGTAGGTCTGGCTTGCCAGGCTACCGGGACGTAGGGATGGCTCGATACCACAATTTTGGTTTCGGTACGATACCAGAACCTAATACCTCGGTATCGATACTAAATCGATACCACAGGTGACAAATAACCGGCCTCAAAATTTAAGTGAATTGAAACTATTTTATTAAAAAACACTGCTTGAAACTCTGCAGTACCGAATATGCAAACAAAAAGTATCAAAATGTAAAAAATTAAAAATAAATAAAAAAAAAACAGTCAGGGAACATACAGTAGCCTAGGTTAAATTTTGATTTTGGAAAGAAAAGAAAAAACCTGAAATGATACAATTAAAATAGGTTAATATCTATAATAATAAATTAATATAGAATAATAATAGAATAATGAAATGACATGTTAACCATTAGCTGTCAACAGAGAATTATCAACATTTATAGCATTTATTCATCTTGGTTTGAGTACTGTTTGGGTTCATATTAGTTTAATGCATTGCATAAAGTAGGCTAATGTTAACATGCTAAACATGTATTAGTATATTTAAATAATAATTACTGATTGATCTAGATTAATACATGTTATAATACTGTTAGGTCAGGTTACCTAATGAATGTTGACAAATGTAGCTTAATTGTAAAGTGTTATTCTAACATTCATATTAGTAATATCCATATTACTACTATTACTCTTTCTCTATTCTCGATTCCTAGGGGTCGCCACACTAGCAATTTTACTAGCACTAATACTAAAATGAATATTACTAATCTCTTTATTCATTCAAATTCAATTAATATATGATTGTTTGAATGTGCAAAAATTATGAGACCTAAACTTCATTGGTTCTAGCGTGTCATGCAAGCACATTTGAGCTTTCGTGTTTACCGTATCATATTTAATTGATAAGCTCTTATGTATGTGCGCTGATCAGTGTTGTGAATAGAAGTCTAAATTAAATCAGTTGAATGATGCTCACCTGTCGATCTCTGAACTCTTTGAACAAGTCAGGATGAGCAAGTGACAAGTGCTTAGCCAGACTGTGTTGCCTCCCGTGGCTAATTTAAAGCAGCGTTTGTAGAGTGGTGCATTGAGGTCTGTTGCTTCACCTTTCTCATTACTTTTGTAAGCAAAGTAATGCTATATTTCACTCCTACTGCTCTCTTTATTTATTAATTTCGGGCGTGTAGAATCATAGACAGTATGTGTAGAATGAGCTTCATCTGTTTGATCCATCGTGTTCCTCCGTTGTCACGTTTGCCGGTTTTGCGTGACCCGCGTCAGTTTGGGTAGCGCACTGCCGCCTAGCGGTGAACTTCGAAACAGCAGCGCATCAAATACCGAATTGAGCAAAATGATGATATTGTACCGTTTGAAATATAATATATACCGGTATTTTTGCAGTACCGGTATACCGCGCATCCCTACCGGGACGTGTGAGCAGGTGTGAGGGAGTCGCCCATAGGCGTCGATTTCAGTCGTACCGCGTACCCATAAGATTTCGTCATGAGTCATTTTGTACCCCATACTTAACTTAACGTCCATAATAATTGGACTTTGGGTTAGATTTTTTGACCGTTTTCAGTGGTTATGAGGAGCAATATGAGAGAGAAATTTGGTAATCATTGTGTAGGTACATTAAACCACGTCATGTCATATTGTCAACATGGTACTTATGAAGCAGAATAGTGGGTCATATGTCTAATGCTTTTTGAAAACTTAAGGCTTTCTTCTTCATTAAACGAGTCGGACATCATCACATTTTTGTATACATTTTTATTTATTTACATTAGTAAGCAACAGGACATCGTCTTTCAAAACTTGACCTGTGCGAAAGAGAAAAATGCACTTCCGAATGCTTCTCTGTCCCCAGCACATTTCAAACCAAACTGATGCCCATGGAGTCGCCAGTCAATGGCGTCATATCCGCGTTACCCTCGGTTTTCCGCTCGTACTGCCATAGTAACCATGGCGACAGACGTGGACAACTGCGTTATGTCTTGCGGCACGCTCGCGCTGTTGTTGTTTCGTTCAAACATTATGGACCATGGCAAGCAGACTTAGGGACAAAAGGAGAACTAAAACGAGGATCAATATCAGCGTGGCGTTTTCGAGATGCCGAGAGCTAGCGTCCGCGACTAACTTCCACTTGACGTCAAGAGTGTTGCATGTACTTTATTAGACAGGTGAGCAAATGTACATAAAACTAATCAATGTTATATAGCTCAACATGATGAAATGTTAGAATATGATCAGTATGTTATTCTAATGTTGATCTAGCTTACTTCTAGTCTCATACAGACAAAAAACTAACACATAGAATAACATTATAACTTTCAACACTCGAATGCAGTTTAGTGTGATAGTGTAGACCAAGTGAAACAGCGCTGCGTTACCTCACAAGTTTACTTCGTCTAATAAACTGACCTGTGTGAGTATTATTCAGCACTTGTGGGTAAGTTAGTTCGGTAGGATTAATAGTCCTTATTCCTTTATATCCGCGGGACTCGCGTGTGGCGCTGATATCTGTCTCTCATTAGCAATCGCGTCCTGCTTCATCCCACAGTCATGTTAAAAACATCAATGTATTCACTCATCCATAAACATTATTAGATCCATCAGCTTGACGACAAGATCCATAATTCCGCTTAATGCTTATGCGTCATCAATATACGCCTTTGTTATTGTAAGAGGTTAGCGACCCCTAGCGGCGAAAGAAATTACATATTGCAGCTTTAATATATAATGTGAAGTGATGCATAATTCACCCACCATCTGTTGCATTATTTCCTGCAGACATTTTTGAGGAGCTTATTTCTTTTTTTGTTGCATTCATAATAAAGTGCTTTTTTGGGGGGTAATATGTGAATAGTTTCTCAGCTCAAACAGCTCAAAAGCACTTAAAAAACACCTGTGTTTGTGCCTTTGGCTATGTTCGGAATTGAACACCAAGTTATGTGAAGCAGTATGCAATGTCAGTACAAATATGTCAGATTCATTGCTGCAAATATGTCAGGACAAATATGTCAGCTTCATTGTCACATGACCTTGCTTTCATTCTGGAAGTGGTTTCCAGTCGTTGCCTCTGATAAATATGGTAATTTGCTCTTTAATTGAGTGTAAAAATGTTTAATCAAATATGACCGGTATTTCATTTATACAGAAAATTGGCATACTTGCACACAGTATACTTACTACAGATGTTAATATGAACATAAACATTGTGTTTTAGTGATTTGTGGGCAAATATATCTGCTGTTTTGATGGAATGGAGAATCGTCTAATTGTTTACACACTGTACACCCTTGTTTTGAATAATGAAGGTTCCATGTTTGATGATTGGCTGCTGCTGAGCTGTGCTTGCTGCTGATTGGCTGATGGAGCACCTGTCTGTCTGATTATTGGCTGAAGCAGCACGACTCAGCTGCTGTAATTTTTCACATTCTCACCTCTCTGTGTCAACCAGTTTCCGAACATGAGCCCCCAGCAGGAAGCATTCATGACTCTGTGCCAAAGAATAACTGCTGTCTCTGAATATTCAATCCAAAATGGCTTCCACTAAGAGACTGAGCCACTTGCATCTCTTGTTGATAGAATTTTACTGCGGTACAGAGTACATTTTCAGACAAGACCATATCAGTTCAGGCGTTTCACTGTTATAAATGGAGTATTTATGGTACAATACAGGCTACACATTCTCTCACAAACATCCTGACACTGAAAAGTTGCTTGGGTCGTGCAGCTGTGCTTTCTATCAATAGACATCATGACCCACCCCATCAAAGACTCTTTTGCCCCTCTCTGTACCCACAAAGCACATGACCAACAGATACACAAACATGTGCTCGGAGGCTGTTCTGACGTCACAGTCACAGGAGATCACTGTCCAAACAAGATAGGCCTGGATCTGAGTGTTAAAGTGCTCTGATGAGTCTGAACTCAGACCTGAATCTCCACAACTTTCACCAAAATAAACTACAATTTTTTTAATTTATTTTTTACATTTTTACACCGTCCCAAGAGCTGTGACATGAGCAGCAGCAGACAGGGCAAAATAGAGGTAAATTTCACACTTTTAAGAGTCCTTTCCGAAACTAATTGGGCACTGGTAAAAAATATCTACAGCAAAATAGTAAAATATTTGCAATTTATTTGTATTTTGCATTTTTAAATGCCAAAAAAAATTGTGTCAGTGTCTGTCTCATTTAAATGGTTGTGTAAAACTACGTTTTTATTTGAGTGTTGAGTTATTAAATCATTTTGATTAATCAATTGATTAAATAATAATTGACATTATTTTTGGTCTCGGTATTTTTGGTCTCTATGAATTAGAAACTTTTTAGTCTCTAATTTATTCATTTTATTTTTATTATTTAATTACATTTAATTAAATTTAATTGATTTTTATTTTTTATTATATATTAATTTTATTTTTTATTTTATTTAAAATTTACAATTACAAAAAATGTTTTCAGTGTCTGTCAATGGTTGTATAAAACTACATTTTATTTGAGTGTTGAGTTATTAAATAATTTTGATTAATCAATTGATTAAAAAAGAAACATTTTTGGTCTCGGATTTTGTCTAGATGTAAACTTTTAGTTTCTAATTTATTAATTTTTAATTTAATTTAATTTATTTTAATTTTTAATTTTATTTAATATATATATATATTATTTTATTTTATTTTATTTAAATTTTACAGCTCTTTTATTATCTACCAGGCAGAAAACTAGTCTACATGCTTAGAAAAGTAATAGTTCACCTGTCTAAAGCTGCGTGCCTTGTAACATTGATGTCCACGTCCTAAACATAATTTAAGTTTTATATCATTTGCACAAACCCAGCTTGTCCAAATAAATAAATAAATAAATAAACAAATTGGACAATAAAGCACACTTGAGGTGGAATGTGCAGTGGAACTGCTTTGAGATGGTTTAAGTGTCATCTGTCTTCTTTTAAACTAAAGGAAAGGAGTGGGATAGTGCGACATAAGGTACTTAAGTGTTTTGGCTCACTGGATTACAGTATGTGCCGCTGTGGATTAGGGCTTAGTGTAGGCACTCGTGTTGCACTTTTTAAACTGTGTTTAGTCTCTTCCTTTTTTTTTTTATGAGTCGTAACGGTCATAACGGAGGCTCAGGAATTTCAGTAACGGAAAACTCAGTCAATCAGAGTCTAATGCTAAGTCACTCTGCTTGTTCTCATGATTGGTTTGGAAAAGGTTTGGCGAGCTGTAATCATTTTAGCTCATTAGCTACATTATCGTTATTATTTCAAACTAAAGATGTTTAAAAGGTTTAATTTCCTTCCCATCGCCTTATATGGACATCAAATCATCACTGAGACAAGATGAGCTGTAAGACTTAAGGATTTCCAGTTGTTTCGGTGTCGGACAGCACATGGATGTGATTATAGGAGGACATGGACAGAGTTTGGGTGGGAGGAGGAGCGGGCGAGGGATAGGCATTTATTATGTAGAGTATGAGAAGAAGAGAATTTGAGGAATACATGACTCAGAAGACTGTGGTAGAGCAGTGAGAGAGAAGACCCCGATCAGCTCTTGTTGTTGGTCAGAAACTCAAACTGCTCAGCCGGGGAAACGGTGATTGAGACTGATGAGCTTCTGAAATAAAAAGTGCTGCTCTGAGGGCCAGAAAAAAGACTAATCTTGTTGCTAGTGAAGCGGTGGGTGAAGAATATGAAAAGGATGACGTTTTCCTCTTTCATTACTTTGAATTATATTAAGCTTTTTTTTCTGTTCCAATGGTTAGAGATGTGCAAAACCAATCATATATACACATTATACATACATTATATATATTAGGGGTGGAACGGTACACAGAAGTCACGGTTCGGTTCATACCTCGGTTCAGACATCACGGTTCGGTACGAGTTCGGTACAATGGAGGGAAAAGCAAAACCAAAATGCAGAAGGCTTGTGCATGTCTCAGGCTGGACCACCAAAAGAAAATAAATTACTTGTAAATAAATTACACACACATTTGCGATCGAAAAGTCGCAAAGTGTTTACTTATATTTGTGTGTGTGTGAGGCGCGGGCGCGATCGAACAGTGGAAACAAAAACATACTCCGTCATTTTGTTTATATATTCAAACTGCAAAGTGTTTTAGTTACTGTTAATTAATATTTTAAGGAAAACAAATATATTAATCTGAAATGTAGCAAATAAATGTTCAATTCATTCAGGTACAGTTACCAAACATATCTCAAGGTCTTTTTGTGTTTTTATTAATTTAATTAATAAACTAATTATATAAAACTATTGTCAGTGCACTACAAATAAACTGGTTCTATGCCTTTACTTTATTAATAAAACTTATTTAAAAAATACTTACTTAAAGAAGGCTTAAGTAATTTATTTTCTTTTGGTGGTACAGCCCGAGACATGCATAAGCCTTCTGCATTTTTGCTTTGCTTTTCCCTCCATTGTACCGAACTCGTACCGAACCGTGATGTCTGAACCGAGGTATGAACCGAACCGTGACTTCTGTGTACCGTTCCACCCCTAATATATATTATGTATGTGTGTATAATGTGTATATATGATTGGTTTTGCACATCTCTAACCATTGGAAAAGGAAAAAAAAGCTTAATATATTTCAACATTTATATTGTGAAATTTCAATCCCTACTGCAGGAATGTCATTTGTATATTTTTATCAGTCTCATCAATCTAATCCATTTTACACATCCAACATAGTCTAGTAGTCGTCGTCCATTACATAACTTCCAGATACCTGTCAGAAAACGTCTAGTCAGTTGGGAGACGTCTGTCGACGCTCACGAAATGTCGAGGAAGGGATGTCTAGTATTATTTCCCCCCACTCGCATGCAGAGTGTCATTATTAGAGACGTTTGTTTTGAATTATGACTATATTTCTAGTCTGTTTTATTTGCTCTCTCTCAGTCTCTCTCTCAGGAGGTTCTCTGTGTGTTGCGTGAGCTTCTGGTTTTCTCTACCCTGTTATTAGGGGGCCTGACCTCAGAAAAGCTGGCAGGGAGCAGCCCAGATGAGAGAGCAACATCAAATGCTCGCTGGCAGTGTGAAAGCACATGGAAAAACAGATGGATATGAAATGTAAAGATGTTTGCCCTCTGAAATCCACAGATATTATTAATATGCACATCTTTGCAGTTATATGTCTCAAGCAGAGGTTGCGCTACAAATACCCATTATCCTTCGCTTTGTGTTCCGTCATGCTCTAATTTTATCCGTCAGTGGAATTTATTTTCATCCTTTATTCTGTTCTCGCAATGGGGAAAAGGCAACAGACTCGTTTAGTGATCTTATGACTCAATTTAATGAACATTATTACATTAATTATTCCACAGGACTGATTGAAGTAACGGATCTGTCGCTACTCTCCCCAAGTTCTCAGTCATGGCTCTCTCGGTCTGGTTTTTGTTTTGTTTAGTTTTTTTGTGGCAATTTAAAATCTTTTCTCGACTTTTAATCCCAATTAACATCCCACAACCCACAATGGCACTGACCAATCAAATAAATATAGTAAACAATAGGATAAAAATGCAAAATTATTTCCTTGTTTTTTGTCACAAAATTAGGTTTTATTATCTACGGAAAGCCACATACTTTCTTTCTCCTGTTACACTCACACTCACATACTCACACTCATACACACACACTCGCAAGGAAACATGCTGTCAACGCTGATCTGATGATTTTATCAGTAAAATAGTTGAAAAAATGAAAAGCTACACAACATTTCTCATTAGCGATGTAATAACGGCTCTGTTCTTGAAGCAGATAAACTTACAGTTTCGCTATTAGTGAAAAAGCTCTCTCTCTCTCTCTCTCTCTCTCTCTCTCTCTCTCTCTCTCTCTCTCTAATAACTGCATTAATAACTCTGCATTAGTCTGCTATCAATGGCTCGAGCTTTATCTCTAAAATGACATTTTGGTATATTAGTAACGGAAGCGTGAGATGAGATGCGTAAGAAATTAGTCCTATACACAAGTTTTTAAGGACAAAAACCTGACAAATGTCTTGAAATACAACATCTGAACAATGTTTTGAGGTGATAACCATAGTATTAGTGGAATAATTCACTCTTATTAAGAGCATTAGCAACCATTTTGAGATGGTCCTCACTGCAGAACACAAAATCCAGGGGGAGGAGTTGGATCCAGATCCAACTCCTCCCACTTTACATATACCTAAACCTACCCATCTCCTCCCCCTGATCCCTAAACCCACCCCTAAACCTACCAATCGCCACCCCTTAGATCTGGATCCAACTCCGCCCCCCTGGATCTCGTGTACTGCAGTGAGGTACTACTGACTATTTTGACCAGAATCCAGAATTATTTTCTAATAATTCATCGGCCCGTCGTCAATTATTCCTTCCTTAATTGTAGAAATGTTTCTGAAGTAGGTAAAGAAATACCTTGTTTTTTTTTACCATCACAATGTCAAAATGATCATAGTGATCTGTTAATGTTTCTGCTCAAATTTGGTAAATGATGGATGGATGATTGATGGATAAATGGTGGTTTTAAGTTAGTTTGCATGTGAGAGTGGAACAACAAACATATCAAATGAGAGAATTTGAGAAAAGCAAGATATACAAGATGTGTGGGGTAGTACTCCTCAGTAAGGAGAAGCAGGTATGACAAGTAAACCGAGAACTGAGCACTGAAGCGTGGGAAGAAACAGACACACACTGAGTGAGAGTGAAGGATTGCAGGTAGTTTCCTGAGGCCTGAAGGTCTGTCAGTGTCAGGAATGTGACGGGCAACAATGACAACTGCATTCATCACCGTCAGCTCACTGTCACCGGATATACTCTCTTTCTTGCTCTTCCTGTCCATTACTGTCTTGATTTCAACAACGCCTGGTTTCCTTCATTTTCATTTTCACTTTTACCTTTAACTTCTCATAGTTTTGCAAGAATCGCGAGCCATTTTTCTTCCGTTATCTGATGTATTTCTGAGTGAAACAGGATATTCATAGACAAAAGATGTAGGATTGGACATGATTTTGTCTATAAAAGATTGACTGGCTCATGAAAAGTGGTCGTTACATACAAGAATGACGGCAGGCGATTGAAGGGGAGCACTTGAAAGATAATGGATTGGGGACCGAAAACAAAGGTGGAGAAGGTTATTACACTAACATTCAAAAGATTAGAGTCAGTAAGAACTCAAACTTCAATGGATGAACTTTCTGAAGGATCATGTGACACTGAAGACTAGAGTAATGATGCTGAAAATTCAGCTTTGCATCACAGGAATAAATTACATTTTAAATATTTTGTTCAGTAGTAAATTGTAATATTTCAAAGTGTCTTTATTATGTATTTTTGATGTAATAAATGCAGGTTTGGTGAGCTTAAGAGACAATCGGGCAAATAAACAATGTTTTTGTTAGCAATATAAGGAATCAAAATGGTAGAAATATTCTTATTGCACTGTTTATAGGAGATCCCATATTACATTATGGTGGTGTTGCTGTATTTCATAACGCTTAACTGAAGCTTGGGGCTGTTTTGTAGGGCAAGTGAATGGATGAACGCCTGTGTTCACCTCTGCTTCCTAGAGCAAGTGATTCATCATAGAAAATCTGAAGAATTCTCACACTTCCTTTTCCTGAAATATCCCAGGAATGTACTGTACAGGCCTGTCTCCATGGCAACAGAGGTGATTGGAGTCTGAGTGTGTGTGTGTGTGGTCAGGATGGACGGTAATACAGCATATGAGCGTTTGGGGGAGTCTGTGATTTTATTCTCTAGGGTTCAGAATACAGCTGAAGACATTTTACGAGGTGATGATACATGTTTACAGATGCGGTTTACAAGAAGAAGTGACATGTCCCAACAAATACGACCCCTTTCTTTGTTTATTATCCGCTCTTTGCGTGTGGTTTTGCGGTGTTTAACTGAATGTAAACAAAGGAGATGGAAGAGGGGATAGGAGTTATTTGTTTGATCAAAATTACAACATTCATCTCACCTGAGGGAACGTCTTTATGGATGAGGAAGACATATTTTGAGATTTAATCCTCGTTGAAATGAACTTTTAACAGGCTTAATCAAGTGTCCTCTGAGAAACGTAATCCCATTTGGATAGGAATGTTGTAATTGCGGTACATTTGAATCAAAAAAATATATAATATTTTTTTCACTGTATTTCTCATATATTTTTACCTTTCTTGAATACCGTTACTATATGTAAAGGCCACGATATACTTCAAGCGAATTCGAACTGATGTGACATCCAACAAAATCAGGCCAAAACGAAGTTTGTTTGGAGTTAGTTTTGGGTGTTCAAAACAGGTTAATTGATGTTACATCATCAATGTACGATGATGTAATAGGTAGGCGTGGCTCTGAGGCTCCGCCTTCTTTGACGTGTAAATCTTCTCTGGTTCCTTTCTTCTGTTCAGTCTCTCGAGGTCAGACGTCCACAAGTAAAAACATGAACTCACTGGAGAGCTGCTTTACTGTAGAAAATGAAGCTGTAATTCTAATGCCGCGTTTCCACCGAAATTACCCGGAACAATTTGTCCCAGGAACTTTTTTTGCCCCAGACCGGTTGCTTTCTGCGTTTACACCGCAGTCTAAAGTACCGGGAAGGTAAACTGCGCGCAACTGCTCCTCCCAGTCTGCGACGGACAGTAATCAGTTTTGAGCGCCACATTTATAATAAGTATGGAGGAGATTCAAACTGTGCTGCAGTTATGTATTGGTTTACTAACGAGGTAATTAACAAAACAAAATAGACGAGCACTGATACTAAAGCGTGTTCAGAAAGCTCGTATGCGTATAAAATTAGACAACGTATGTTATCAGTTATTGTGAGATGCCTGGGACGAACGCGCAAAAATGTCCTCTTTCGCAAATACGCTTAAAAAAAGCCTGAACCCCGTCTATCAATCATAAATAGTGACAGTCTTGTAAATAGTTGTTTGTTACTAACCTCAAAGCGCTATTTCAATCCTGTTATAGTAAATTTGTAACATGGTTTGGAGTGCCTTGCAATAGATGACAATGTGTAAACATAATGACTTAATAATAAAAGCTGTGGCAGAAAAGAGACGAGCACTGATAAAGCGTGTTCAGTAAGCTCGTAATGCTAACGTTAGATATAAAATTTGTATGTTATCAGCTATTGCGGACATTGACCGTGAGATGGCTGGGACGAACGCGCAGAAAGTTTCCTCTTCCACAAATACCCTTAATAAAGCCTGAAACTCGTCGCCAGTCCTCCAGTTTTTTTATTAAATTCCATATTTGCAGACAGACAACTCTTACTGTATGACATATACACGCCATATTGCCACGCCACGAACCGCAATAGATTTTTTAAAAAGGGAGGTTAAAAATAAATAAAATGCTGCGTGGAGTCATCCAACCAAAATGCGGCGTGAACACAACCAATCAGCTTGTGCAGCGCACAAGTCCCACCCCTGAAAGTTTCTGAACTTTGAAAAAGTACTACCTCATGAGCAGGGACTATCGGAGGGGGAAATATTTACCCGGAACTTCATTTAGACCCTGGTTCCTGCGGTGTAAACACATCGAGTACCAGCCCAAAGTTCCTAGTTCCTGGGGAAAGTTCCTGCGGTGGAAACACGGCTTAATTGAAAGAAATACTGACAAAAACATCTGACAAGCATTTCATTGCATAAAGTGGTATGTAAATAAACGTGATGTGACTTGACTCGAGTGCTGAAGCTTGCAGAGCTTGTGCAAACATATCCATGTTGCTACATACTACAACTAGCATGTTGATCATACTAACTGCTTTCTTAACTGCTGTTTTCTCACCGCTGAAGCATATTCACATATTCATCTAAATGTGGCTCTCAGCAGTGTGGGCGGAGTGGAGATGTTCACTAACAATATACACGCATTTCCAACTTATTTTTAACCTTAAGCAAAGAACGCAAATTAACTTTGCCTTTAGTGTATCAGGGCTTTAGCAATTCATTTAATATTAATAACTTCAATGTTATTTTTGACAACTAATCCTGTCCGATTAGTGCTTTGACATACATTCTTTTCCAAATGCACTCCCTCATCTTAATTTTTTTCCTCTCAGGCAGGACAGAGATATAGGTCACTGTGCAAACATGATGCATTTGGCAGATATAAGCGGCTCATGTTGTTGTGACTCTGAAACTTTCAGCCAGTGTTGGGTCTGGATGAGTGATTTCACTGAGATAAAACGCAGCCACACACCAGGTGACGTTTGACCTCTTAATGCACGTGTGCGAGCTCTGAACCCGCTCCAGACCATCTGTTGGAGCAGAAGAGGACTGTGGTTAAAAGTCATCAGTTTGCTCTCAAATTCAAAGTTAATGTCTGGATAAAGCATGACTGGAGACCAGGGTGCCATGAGTCATGCTACTCCCTGACACACACACACACACGCACGCACACACACACCCCTCTGGAGGTCTAACTCAACACTGACTCTTTTTAGTGGAAAAAGGTCTCTGAGATTTGATTGTGTTGCAAGAGCTTGTTGGCTGTGTTAATTAAGTACAAGTAGACATGGAAAACCATGTGTTTTTCAACACGAAGACACATGCAAGTTATTACATGCATGTAATAAAAGCCATTTTGTTCCTCTGTTTTGTTTCTTCAAATTGGATTATTCCAGTAACCTGTTCAGGTTTACGATCCGCAACAGATGAACACAATGAGCTTCCTAATACAAGCCGTGCAAAACGCCATGCAAACGGACCTCCTTCATTTCTTTAAATTAAATATAAATGGTTTTAAACAATTGGAACTCTTTTTTTTTTGTGTGTGTAATAGACGCCTTGAGTATTTTGTTTAGCAGGGTTGTTCAAGTATGTGTGCGTGGTTTTTTTATTTTTGCATTTATATAGAAAGAGGAAGATTCTGTTCTTGATTTGCAGACTTGCTTTCTCCATTTCCTCTATTTAATTTCAGGGCTGGACAACACCCATCACAATGTGGAATCAACACCAATGATTCATTCATCACACATGCATTACTGTACATTATAGTGTTGTGATGTCTAACATTTAAAACAATTGATTGAAATAGGCCACTCAAGACTAACTCATCATTTTTTGTTGATAGGTGAAGAAGATCGTCCTCTACGCCCGTCTTGCCCTTTATCGCTGAAGCGTTTTTTGATGGACTGTGATGTCTTGAGGACTCTTTACTTTTCAGCTGATTTTTATGATTAATTAAGGGTACTACGATCAGGATATTTGTGGCCGATATTGGTCGATACGATCACTGATACCGATCACCGAAATAAATAATAGGCCAACTATTCCTAACAACAATGTGCTTGCTTTTAACTGTTTGCTCGTCCGTGTTCTCAGAGCGCGCGCACACAGAGGGAACAGGATCACTTTTGCGACTTAATGCATTTTATTATTATCAAGCACGTCCTTCAGTTTAGCGACAGTAGACTGTATTTATGATAAATCACTGATTTAGCTGATTTGGATGTTAAGTTTGGGCTGTGAAGGAAATAAATGCACTAAACTCGCACAGCTCTAGTTTCTTGCTGTCATTGCTGTCGGGTTGCTGTGTTTGCCGGGCTTCTGGCCTTTATAGAGACCACTGATCAAACTTAAAGTTATTATCGGCTGATAACGATCAATCGTAACACCCTTATTTTGAGAGATCAGATTTAGTTATAGAATTTTTATCAAAGATAAACTTTAAAAACCTCTTATAAAAGTTCTTGACTTTTTATATTTTACTGTTTAATATATATATATATATATATATATATATATATATATATATATATATATATATATATATATATATATATATATATTTGTATTTTAATTTATTTAGACAAAAATATAACTTTAATATTGCCTGATTAATAACAACAACAAAAAAGTTATCATCAGGTGTATTGGCCAGATTAATTTGTGTTACTATTTGAATCCTGTACCTTTTTGTTTGTGCAACAAATGGCTCGTTATACTTTAGCTCAGTTTTATAAGTTGAATGTCACACATGAAGACTGTTTTCACTGTCCAGTAGTGTAGGTCTCTTCATTTCTAAAGGCCTTCTGTTGTCTGTTGTGGGCAGGCTTGAGAGAGGACGCCTGAGCTAATCACTTTCTAAGCAGCTTCTGTGTAATCCACTAGTTTGAGCAGTCGTTTCCTGATAAAAGTAGGATTTATCTTGAACTTAAGTTTCCCCTTTTTGTTTTCCCTCTAAACCATTTGGTAGTTTGCAAATCAGAAAGAGAGCATGTGTCTTTAAAGGCACACTATGCAAGATTTGTACCTTAATATAACAGTTTTGAAATAATTTCGATGGTAAATGAACACGTAGTAGGGCGAATCATCCCGATAGCAAAGCAGGGAGGGGGGACGCCGCTGGCAAAACCAGCAATGCAAGTTTGAGAGGTGGCGCCACGCCCAAATCTCACGAGAATCACGACTTGCTTTACGGCACGACGTCACATACATCAACAACACATATGAAGAAGACTCTAGCATGCATTTCAGACGTGAATCATGGCAGTCGACAAAGAATGCGCGGTCGGAAGAGTGCAGAGACGGCTCTGCGTGAGAGGTGTTTACGACAGTAACGTTAAATACAAGTACTCCTCAGCGACTCTAGGGGGCGCTGTTTGAGAAAAACATACTGCGTAGTGTGCCTTTTAAGATGTGTTTTGGTCGATCGGATCACAAGTAGACGAGGGAGACACTTTCACGTTTACACCTGGTGTTTTAATCCGTCTCTTTTGTCCACTTTCGATCGCTTCTGTCCTGATTACTTTCGAGGGGAGGGTCTATGGGCTGTTTGAGAAAAACAGAAACTGCATAGTGTGCCTTTAAAGTGATGCTTCAAACCATTGGAGTGACTTAAACGTGTATTGATGTGTTTTTAGGAAACCCTGCTGTGGTTGGGAAATGGTAAATGAACTTGTCGGGATGTGTTGGCCCACCCCTCTCGGGTCAAACTCACTCTGTGGAGTATTAAGATTAGCAACAGTCCCGGACAAAGCCTGCTCTCCTCTAAATCCAGCAGAGACGACTGTTAGCAGGGGCTTACATATGCCAGGGTTTAGCATAGCAGGAGCACAGTCTTCACGCAGAGCCAAACTATCGCTTCCCACAGCTTGAGGAACACTGAGGCGAAAGTTTCAAGGTGCTTGTCATGGTTCACATGAGCCGTTCAGGAATCCCAGCGAGTCTTTGGCGTTCCCTCTCAGTGGAGTGGCAGAAGTTGTAGTCATGTACCTGCACTGTGGTGTTGTTGAGGACACCGATTCACTGTCCAGCTGGTGGAACGGGAATGTGGCGTCACTTTTGGACAACCACAGGTGGCAGTACGCACAGACGGGCAACACACTGATTCAGCTGCCAGGTAAAGCTTTGACGCTGGGCATGGGCACATTTGATACCAATCACCATCTGTGGATAACACTCTTCATTGGTGAAACGATAAGGGGTGCGTCTTAGTTCAAACCGTTCATGCTACTAGCCAAGCAGAATGACTAGCAGATTTAGTTGGGTTCTGGATTGGTTGTAACTTGGTTTGCAAGGTATACGTTATGAAAAATGTAAAATCAGCAATTTATTAATCGCCTAATCATCAATATTTGATCTTATTGCAATTATTTGAGATAACTGCTATCATTTTGCAGTTTAAATTTCAATCACATTTTGTACATTTTGTTGTTAAGTACATAAAGATAGTCAAAAGTCTTCTTTTATACAAAATGAAGGCTTGTGGGTTTAATCAGACTATTATAATATAATATGCCGGTGTGGTGAACAAATCCGTCTGTCCGAAAAAAAAAAATAGTCCAAGTTCAGGACCCAAGCAATCCGATTGGTTCAAAGCACGTTTTATGGGTTATCGCTTTAGTAGTGCCTGGTTACAAATCATACAAAATCCCTTTATTATAGAAGACGTTTGTACTACGTTATAACGAGTCACTAATGTATTTTAACTTATACGTTTCATAAACTAGTATTTAACCGAAGCTATAGATTGTGAAATTAAACATTTCTCGTTGTTAGTGTGTTTTTTTTAGTTAGCTTAGATCGTAGCATAGCATACAGCTAACGTTATCCGATGATCGTGCTAGCTGAGCTTTACCTGAGCTTATACTGCCCTGATACTGCCTTACCGTATTCATAGCAATTTGTAATGCAATTATAATTGTCATTATTTTTTATCGTAATAATCAGCACAATATGTTACAAGTACACTTTTTTTTTTTAAATGAAAAGAACCATAAGATAATGTTTATTTGTGTATATTACTATTTTTCTTATTAACAGTTTAGACAGCTCACGTTAGCTACAAATTATCGCAAGAACAGATTTAGATCAGGCATACTGATGGGGTCCTAAGCTCGGACTCATCTCTTCAATAGGACTCATTTGTTCATCACACCGGCATGATGTATACCAATCTTCAGGCAGAAGGAACTTGAATCATAACCACATCATGTTGGTTCGTTTGGCCAAAGAAGGACTGGTCCCCCAACTGAGCCTGATTTCTCCCAAGGTTTTTCTTTTTCTCTGTTTCTGTCACCTGATGGAGTTTTGGTTCCTTGCCACTGTCACCTCTGGCTTGCTTAGTTGGGGACACTTAGTATTAAACAATATTATTGACTTGAATGCACTGACACTATTGGATAAGACCTGAATTGGGCTGGATGATGACATCACTGCAGAGCTGGTTAGTAACAATATTTTCTTAGGTACTTCTGCTTTGCACCATTAATAGGTATGAGAAGATGCTGCTTCTGTCGTAATTATACATGAAGTGTATAGGGACCATTTAGGGACAGATGACTGATTGATGAAGAATAATTGCATCTTCACTCCTCCACATTGAGGTTGCTCTCCTGATGTGTCTGTGCAGGTTAATTGTCTGTATTCCCACTGTGATTTTAGCTGCTTCTCTCTTTATTTTTATCCTCATCTTTCTCTCTCTTGTCTAAATATCCCCTTACACTGTTCTAGTCTCAGTATGGTGGGAGAGAAGTTGTCATCTCCTTTTTCAGCTAGTCATCAAACAACCAACCAGTCCAGTGGTTCCCAGCCTTTTTCCGCGCCACATTTTGGATGTCTCCCCAATCAAACAATCTTTACTGGATCAGTGAAGTTTTGTTTGATGCTTTCTTCTTAAATATGCACATATTGTGTCAGTGTTTGTGGCTGTGCTTCTGACAGGAGGAAGTGGGTTTGGATGTTCTTATACACGCATTTCCGATGACCTCTGAATGTGGTTCCAGTGATCAGATCGCAAAACTAAAAGTCTTTAGTCTTGAGTCTTTTGCTCAACAGGACTGTGCAGGACAAAGCCGGTGCTTGCCTCAGCCATTGATTATTACTGTATAGATGGAGAATAGAAAGTTCAGACACGAGTGAAAGAGGCTGAGATAAAAAAGGTGTAAGATGTGCAGACAACAAGTCTATAGGAAAGGAGGGGATGACAGAAAAAAGGACAGACTGATGGAGAGGGAGGACAGAAATAGTCTTCGTCTTGTGAGTGCGACTCCCCTCTGTTTCTGTGTTGAAATGCTCCAATACTCCTTTTCTGCAGAATCGATACCAGCTTGCATGTTCTTGCCCTTTCTTTTCTCAGATGGCGAATTGACAGTTTGACACACACCCGCCTCCTATCACTCACTCTTCTCATTCGCTGTAAATATCCAGGGCCTAAAACTTACTTTTTGCCACACCTGCCAATGGCCGGCGGTGACTTAAGTAAATTACCGGCCATAAATATTTTTTACCGGCCATGAAAACAGGGTCATATCCGTGTCAACTTTTTTTGGATAATACTACTATACTACTATACAATGAGTAATACTACTAGATTTTGAGCCAAATTACAGGGGAGTAAAAATTACTTTAGAAAGATGGCAGCATCATTATTTTAATTTCACACAGAGATTTGTAGGTCTATTAGTCAAATCTGTTGACTTTAGCAATCTTTGTTGCATTGTTTGCCAACAGTGAAAGTTCAAATATGGGAAAATGCACTTCTTGTTCTTTTCCCCCTTAAGTTTGCATGCGTGTAACTCAAGAAGTATTAAATATATCTTAATATCCTTTTAGATTCTGGTTCTTAACAAACTTTTCTTTTGGTATATTCATTTTAAAGGCCATATATGGTTCAATCTCACTGATGTGGGGATCTCAATGTGGCTCCATGAGAACACTGGTAAATTGTACACATTTTCAGTGGTCGAAAATCAAATGTGGGTCACTTTGCATGCAGCTGATACTTTTTTTCTTTTAAAGAGGAATATCTGAACAACAAATTAAGTTAAAACTAGAAATGTATATAGAAAAAAAATTCTATAAACACAATTGCATAGAACTTCACTTTGAACTTGCGAACTATGCTTCCAACGGCGTCTCTAGGAACATTAAGTGCCTTCGCTATCTTTTTGTATTCTGTTCCTTTTATGTGAAGGGCGATGATATCTTCTCTTAACTTTTTGGACCATACTTTTGACTTAGCCATACTTCTAACATGCAGTCAAACGTGACACTCAACAAACCTAGCTCAGAAATGTCATGTGTTCTAGCTCAAGCACACCTGGTGCAGCTAATGAACCACTTGTTTTGCAGATTTGTGCTGTTGTGAGGGGGAACCACTTGAAACATTTATGTTGAGCTAATTCAATTACTTTTGTTTGATTTGTTTATTGCAAACGGCTGAAAGTCTGTACATTTTGCCAATAAATCTGATTTGCAATGGGGGTTGAATAATTTCGACTACAACTGTACTCTCCAGCGCCAATTTTTACTTTCATTTGGCGCTTGGTGGGTGTTCATTTTAGGCCCCGCTTATATTAAGGTAATCTAGAGTCAAAGATCTGCCTCTTTGTGACAATGATTGGCATGGAACAGTCAAAACAAACCCTTTTAGAGGATTGTGTGTTGATACTGAGAGTTTTGTTCGCTTTTTCATTCTCGAGGGCCATTTTATGTTATAATTTGCTGTTCAATCTTAGTGTGTTTCGGCCAGTATTGTGAACTTTGAGCTAGTCCTGCGCTCCAAATACTGCAACGTGGCATTTTTCCCTCTTACCAGTCTGATGTGCTTCACTGTCCTGGAGAACAGAGGCTGAAAGTGCTCCTCACCCTTGATCACATTACAGTAGGAAAAACAGGCTTTGTGTTCACGCTAAAAGACTCTCCCTTCACGCTTCACGCACATCATAGTCTGTAATGCTGCCAGCTGAGCTGACCTTTTCATTCAGTTTGTCAACTGTAAGTACACTTCAGTCCTGCAGAGTTCATGTTACCCTGTTTGGTAACGTGCTTTATGACGTTAACTGTGTCAACATGAGAAGACCTTGGGCACTGTGAGGTCTGCTGTGGATGAAAGTTAAATGCGTGTACATATACATATAATGAAATCAAAATCGGATTTTTGTTTCTTTTAGTTCTTTTATTTTATTTTATTCGCTTTGAAGACATCCACACATGCTATTGTGCCCCTGGAAGTTGACAAAATTATGTTTAAAATATACAGGCCTTCTAGTAAAATGCACCAAAAATATTGGTCTAATAAAAGTGTCTCCTTCCATGATACTGCCTACTTCTGACTTACAGTAACACGTAGCAAATGACGGTTCCTGACTGACACATAAACTAAACCTTAAAAATATGTCTCCCGATTAAGCAGAAGACTACAATTTTTTATGCCCTATGTATAATGCCCTTTTCACAAGATGTAAAATAAATCTCTGATGTCCCCAGAGTGTGTATGTGAAGTTTTAGCTCAAAATACCTCACAGATATTTTAATACAGCATGTTAAAGTTGTCACTTTTTGAGGGTGAGCAAAAACGCACCGTAAAGCAAAAACGCAAAAGTAAAAATGCACCGTTTTTGTGTCTGTTCCTTTAAATGCAAATGAGCTGCTGCTCCCGGCACAGAGGGCGGAGCTTCAAAAGCTTGTGTCCTTTTATCTCACACAGACATGCACTGAAAATTTCAAAAACTTTTAGCCTTTTATGTTCAAACATAACAAAGATGGAGAGACTCCAGAAGAAGTGACAACATGTAGACAACATTTCTGAATGGTTAGTTGGTGAATTTATGTAGCTGATGTGTAGTTATCTTCTAGTCATTGATTAGCATATTCTGTCTTGATAATCTGTATATCGCGTTCCCTTGGGCGGGGTTTTTCAGGGTTAGTGATGACACTAACCTGGGAGGAATGTCGTGTAGTCCCTACCAGCCGTTTGTTGTAGTCCTTAAAAAGCAATTTCTTATTTCTTAAAAAATATCTCCCTTTGCTTTGAACTTTGAGCGTTGTAACTTTGCAGATGTTGTTTATGCTCAAACAGCAACATTACACACTAACTAAAGTTAGAAAAGTGAAATCATATTCAACCACCCTTTAATTTTATTTAATTCATTTATTAATTTTTTTTTTTTTTTTTTTTTTTTTTTTTGAGGGGGTCCTGGAGATGAGTTTTTTCTTCTTTTTGTCTGTTTGACGCTATGTGTTTCAGCTAGTTAGGACTTGGTGTAAAGCTCCATGGTGGTCACCCCTAGTGTCTCCTGGTCGTCTGTGTCTTGAATCCCTAACATTCCCATTGCTCCACCGGTGGCCTGTAGGTTATATTCACCATCTCAAGTGTTAACCCAGTTCTTCAGCTGTTCGCAGGGTGACGGGTCAGGTCATATGGGTTGTCTTCTTGATATCTCAATCCTCTGGAGCTCCTCAGGTTAATAGGCTAATTGCTGAGATTCAGACGCAAGCTACACGCCGGTAAGAAGCCAGGTCAGCGGCGCTGAAGTGATTTAATCTGACCTGACTGATGTGAGGTTACACAGGGTGGAAATGTAAAACCTATACAGATGCCAATATATCCATGTTTAAATGGCTTTAAACAGGACTACAGTCACGCAGTTCTTCTAGTTGCAGTTTTATGAAAGCATTGCTGATTAATAGCAATCTTCATTTCAGTCCAGTATTAAAACGCCTCTATTGTAGTCTGGAGTTTTCTTCTGGGAAGAGGCGTATCACAATATTTCTCATTTAAATAATTCCCGCCCAATGAATATGCAAAATAATGGGCAAGGCCTGGTTGAGTGAGTTAGTAGCGTGTTGAAACTCAGTTATGGTAAGGGGGCGGGACATTCCTCAAACACACTCGAAGTGCTCGACCAATCACAACTCACTGGTCCAGCCGACCAATCAGAGCACATTGTGCTTTTCAGAAGGAGGGGCTTCATAGAGACAGGAACTAAACAGAGCGTTACTGACAGACTGGGAAGAGAGGAGCTGCAACAATGGAGAATGTGAACTTTTTTTTTTTATATATATTTTACATTCAATCATGAAAACATTTTAATAGACTTTGTAAAAAGGAATTATAGGTCCCCTTTAAAATTTGTTCTGTGATGGACTACAGCAGGCCCAAATGTATTATGATTATTCCTGAGTGAATCGAATCAAAATTGGAATTGAATCTGTAGCCGACCGTTTCACATCGGCTCAGTCAATTACGATTCATTTGTCTTCGGTTCATTCATCAGGAATCAGGACCAGTTGGAAATGAACGAATGAGTGGAGTCATTTGTCGTGTGAGGCTGGTGTGGGACGGCGGGTTCATTAGTGTGCTCGTGGCCGGCAGAATGGGTCATGTCATTAGCGGCTTCCACACACACACACACACACTCGTTGAACCCGTGACCCTTGTGTGTTTCAGTCTGACCCACAGTAAGGAAGTGTGAAGGGAAGAGAAATATGAGACCAGTCTGTGTCTACAGTCTTGTATGTTTGTATTTATGAGATTGAGGGCACATAAAACACCACAGTGTTAAAACATTCATTGGGAAACTCCATCTTTGTGCACTGACTTTCTGAATAGGGTCGTGTCATTTAAAGAAGTCGTGGCGAATGCGGTTGTTGTATTGGTCGTTATATAAAGTTCCCCTATTATTTCTTATTTTGTTTTGGAGAACAGAAAAAAGCATTTTATCGACAACACGAACCGAACTCCTCCAGTCTCAAATACAACTACGGTGTTTGAGGGCGTGTCAAAGTAGATGTCATTCGTGAGCAGCCAATGAAGACCATAGGCTGGCATTATGCAAATTTGTTATGTTGTTTACACAGGTTTGTAACAGGAAGTGAGGCTGGAATTGCTTACGACTTGTTTCGGCTGTTCGGAATCGATTCTTTATTTAAGAGACACTAACTTTATTTGTCGTTCACTTTGATCTTTAAAACTTTGCAGCTTTATTGAAAAGTTTGAGTTTGGTAAGATTGTGATCTTTTTGAAAGAAGTCTTATATGCTCACAAAGACTGCATTTATTTAATCAAAATACAGTAAAAAAAACTGTAATATTGCAAAAAAATATTACAATTGAAAATAATTGTCTTGTATTTTAAAATGTAATTTATTCCAGTGATCAAAGCTGTATTTTCAGCATCATTCCTCCAGTCTTCAGTGTCACATGATCCTTCAGAAATCATTCTAATATGATGATTTGCTGCTCAAGAAACATTTCAGATTATTATCAATGTTGCAAACATTTGGACTTCTTAATATTTGCCCAATATAGAAACTGATAAATTTGTCAAGATTCTTTGATGAATAGAAAGTTCAAAAGAGCAGCATTTATTTGAAATAGATATTTTTAATGTCTTTGTCATTTTTGATCAGTTTAATGCATCCTTGCTAAATGAAAGTGCTACTAATAAAAAAAATATATCTTGCTGACCCCAAGCTTTATATATAAAAAAGAAAAAGCAGTACAATAAATAATACGTTGTCATATATGATTCTTTGTTCTTGCTTTTTTCATACTTTCTTCTTGTCATAACTCTGTCTCTCTGTGTGCTCTACAATACATCCATTACATCGTCTCTGTTGTTCCCTTCTTCTCTCTCCATCCTCTCATCACAGTAGTGTTGGTCCGTGTGTCCGCTCTGCTGCCATCTACCAGAAATCTGGAGCTCTACGGTTTGGATGTGGAGAAAACAGTTGCTGGTGTATGTGAAGCAATGCCAGTGTCTGAAGTCTATTATAGTTGTTGTTGTTGTTATCTCGAGCCATTACTTCTTCAGTATCGGGAAGATCAGCAACCTATTACCTGGAAACAGATAGGCTACTCTCTGTTGTCTGTTCTCTTTCTGATAACCTGATAAGCCATGGACAATAATCATTAAGGTTGGGTTCGGAGGAACCGACTGATGCGCTGATACAGATTGATTTCACGGCACATTCTTCCTCCTTTTTTTAATTGTTTGGTTTAAAACTCACCCACGTTTCACCTTCATGTCACTAAAGAACGGGGCACTTTCAAAGTTTCCCTTCTAAATCTGCTCATGTTCACTTTTTTTCCCCCCCTAGTTTCCTCAGTTCTTTTTCCACGGACTGTGAATTCCCGACCACATTCAGAGCTCTTCCAGCTCTGGGAAAAGAATAGCCGACCGGTTTTCTCCAAGCGTAATGTCTCTATTTGTTGAAGTGGTTTGTTGTATTTCTGTGGTCTGGATGCTGAAATGATGTATTTTGGATGTCAGTGAAATATCCCGTTACCCAGCATGCAAAAGCTTGAAGGACAGCGGCACGGCTGTGAAACGGGTGAGGGAATATGTTGGGAATCTCCTTACGAGCCCCTTCAGATGTGAGATGGAGGTCATTTCTTTGTCTTCTGTCATTGGTGAGGAGACGAGTAGATGAATGTTAAATCTATATGTGATAAAGGAAATTATTAGCCTTGCAGAAACTCCCAATTTAAGCCAGAATGATTAGATTGCGAGGTTGTAACCTTGAGCGTGTCAGCTAGAAGCTATTTAAACCTGACGGACATCCAGGAGACGCCTCAGTTGAAAAAACGGATAAAAAAGTAATGAATAATTTTAAATAAAAAAAATACGTTTGTATTACTATTAATATTATTATTGAATAAAATAATATTTGTATTAAAAACAAAAAGAAAATGTATAGGGTTTTAGAATTTGGGTTATGATTAATTTTTGATGTTATGATTATTATTGTTATTAATATTAGAGCTAGATTAAATATTTGTATTGTAATAATACAAATGGTATAGGGTTTTGAATTTGTTATAGTCAATGTTATTAACTATTTTTATTCAAAAATAAAAAAAGGTGTGTTTTTATAATGTAGGTTATGGTTAAAATATGTATTATTATTATTATTGCAAATGTTATTAATATTTTTACTGCTAAATACATTTTTTTTCTTTATTTTAAAATACAAAATCTATAGGGTTTTAGAATTTGGGTAATAACTACTATTATATTATTATATTATATACATATCATCTTTAAAGTGATATAAAATGGTGTCATAACTTTTCGCACATGTGCGAAAAACAGAAAGAGCGCAAAATAATTCTGAAAAGGAGTGCAATAATTCTGACTAAAATATACATATTGCTAAAATATTTTTTGTTGAACAATAAATGTGCCATATGTAGAATTTTAAACCTACACGTAAGTGTTTTTATGATAGAAGTAACTGTAAAGTGACTATTGTAATGGGACTTTTGTTTTTCATTTTTTCATTCATTTATTTGAATTTTTTAGTTTAGTGAATTTAAAAAATAAAACCATTATTTTAGTTTTTAGATTATAATGTTACAATGTTAGAATGTAATGTGATTTTTAACCCATTTTTGCACATAATATACTATTTGTAATAAGTTAGGCTAGTAGTTTTTGGCGTCATAACCTTATTTATTGAGGTTTCATGGATCAAAAACAACTAAAACAATAACTAAGCCTTTTTTATTTTCTTTTATTTATTTATAACTTTTTTTGCTATACAAAAGGTATAGGCCAGGGTTTTTGACTTGGGTTATAGTATGAACATATGATACAAGTTTGATGTGTTTTCATTTATCAAACTAACTACGTGTGTGTGTGTGTGTGTGTATGTCTTTCTATTACGGAAGCGCATCTGTGTTTTCGGATTGACTCTCACTTCAGAGAGTCATTGGATTCATATTGTGAGCCGTTATTAAATGTGCTTCACCCTCTCCTGTTTGACTGCAGACACACACACACACACACACACACACACACACACACACACACACACACACACACACACACACACACACACACACACACACACACACACACACACACACACACACACACACACACACACACACACACACACACACACACATACACATCATCTAGCTGCAGAAGTGAGACCCTCATATGCCCCAGCACACCCGCGGCCCGTCTCTCTCAGAGCCTGAGGGAAGAGTGTGGGATCTCTTCCTCACACACTCATGCATATAAACACACACACAGGGATACGGAGAACCGAAACCCTCGTCTCTTTCTCTAAAGTCGAGCTGTTACTGAATCTGAGCCCGTCTGACCAGCAGCACTGTCTGGAAACTGTCCCAGCCTCCACATTTAACCATTACACACATGCTGTTCAGAACTGGAAAACACACATCAGAATCGCCTTGTGTTTCCCTCAAATATATTGCAATTTTTCCAATTCCAGTCTTGGAGCATTTAAAAATGATAATTAAAAGTCTAATATATATATATATATATATATATATATATATATATATATATTTTTTTTTTTAAATAGAACATAATTATTATTATTATTTTAATTAAATTATTACATATTAATATTATAATTTCGTTTTTTAAATAATTATTTTGTGTTGTAGTTTTGACTCAAGATACCATTTGTTAAATTATATATCTAATTATAACAAATTAATAATATAATTAATATAATATTAATAACATTTAATATATAAATAATTTGTATTATGAATAATAATAAATACAACATTGTTTAATATTCTTTTTTTCTTTTTTAAATAAAAATATATAAAAATAAATAATTATTATTATTATTATTATAAATACATATTTATATTATAATTATTTAGTTTTTTTAAATTATTGTGTTGTATTTATAACTCAATTACCATTTGTTAAATTATATATCTAATTACTACAAATTACATAACATTTAATATATATACATATATATTTTGTAATATCATGAATAATATAAATATTAATCATTTACAGATTTTCTATAAATAATTTGTATTATCATGAATAATATGAATAAAACATTAAAAGTCTAATTATCTTTGTTATTCTTTTTTAATAAAAATATATTAATATATTTGTATTATATAAATACACATTAATTATATTATATGTATTTTATGTTGTATTGATTACTCGAGATATCATCTGTTACATTATATATCTAATTATTAGAAATTACATAACATTTCATATATATAATTTGTAATATCATGAATAATATAAATAGTAACTGTAATATTGTAATGTATATAATATGGCTTTGGAACAGAAAAGAGGAATGTCGGAGTCGGAGCTGCTTTCCTCCATACAGTGAGATGGATGTGGACCAGTCAGGCTTCACAGGACAAAACACTCCTTAACTGTGCATTGCATTGCAACTCATGCTTTATATTGTAATACTTCTGAAACCATATCTGATAGTTCTGTGTTAGGACCAGGCTTTAATAAAGATGGTTGTACATTCACAACTGTGAGCAGCTCGGAAATTCTGCTATAAATAACTCCTACCGTATGAATAATTGATTACACACAGCGATTTAAAGAAATACTTCACAACTGTACAGTAAGTAGTGTGCGGAACGTTCCATGTTTTCTTTAGATCACATGGTCTCAGTAGCAGTGGTGGAAAAACAAACCTTCCAGTGGGATGTATAGAAGAAGAGAGAGGGAGAGGGAGGGAATGAGGCAGAGTGACAGTGAGAAAGGTGTTCTTTTGTGCAGAGAGCGGCGCTGAGACACCACAGGGAAACATCGCAGGAAAATGGATAAATGACATCATCCCTCTATCTCAGCGCTGTGTGTGTGTGTGTGTGTGTGTGTGTAGGAGGGATCGGCTCCTTCAACCACATTTCATGCTCAATTAGCAGCCCTGGGATGGAGGGATAGTAGGAGTGGAATTAAAGACAGCGTGTCTCAACTCAACCATCCGTATCCATGCTTTGACTCGCGAGTATTGTGCCGTACTCGAGTCTCGCACCCGTCCTGCTCTGAAATACATCCTAGAAGATCATGAACTAATACCATATTTTGTATTGACATCATATACAGTTTTTGTTTTAATTTTTGCTTAAGTTTTAGTCAGTTTGTTATGTGATTTTTTTTTTTTTTTTTTTTTTGTCATGTTTTTTCTATTTCCCTTTAATTGATCTTATTTCAGTGAGCAACCTAGCCAGTATTTCTTAAGTTATTTACCATGTTTTTTATTTTATTTTTTTATTTCTATTTACTGTGAATTAATTTATTTCAGTTTTAGTCATTTTAGTACTTATTTTATACTGTTATAGTATACTGTTTTAGTATTTGTAAAAAAAAATTAATTAGTTTATTTTTTCATTAAAATTTTAGTTTAGTCATTTTTTTTGTGCTTTTATCATGTTTTTTTTAAAATATTAAATAAATATTAAAATATTTGTATTTATTTTAGTACTTCAATTTTAGTACTTCGACACAATTTAACCATTTATTTAGCCTAAATTTATATTTATTTCAGTTTTAGTTCGTATTTTTTGAATACGTTTTAAAAATATATATATATATAATTTAGAGGTATAATTTACCTTTTTTTTAAATTTAGTAATTTTACTTCCTATTTAATTTCCACAATATTTATTTTCAATAATTTAAAATGTATTACAATAAGATATTTAAAATGTATTACAACAGAAACCAGTTAGTTTCTGTTGTAATACATTTTAAATATCTTATTGTAATAAATTTGAAACATTGAAATTACTAAATTTCACAGTATTACTGTTTTTACTGTATTTTCAAATCAAAATCAAATAAATGAAATCAAATCAGATCAAATAAACTGTTTTACTGTATTTTTTATCAAATAAATGCAGCCTTGGTGAAATTTAAGAGACTACTTTTAAAAACATTTTTAAAAAAACTTAATGTTTCCAAACTTTTGACCGATAGTGTATATCCGATTTTACGTTTTCGTTTATTACGTTTTCGTGATTGTGACGCTTGGCACTCTGAAAGACTCAAGTCAGTCTGCTGGCTATGCATGACTAACTCCACTTTGGCACAGCTTCAGCAAACCTAGTCAACTCAAACCTGTGAATCATAAAAACAAGTGAACAGAAGTGATGCTTCATCCAGGTTGCTGCTGATCTCATGCAAAGCGCTTGAATGATGTCCAGCGCTCGAGGCGGTTTCTGCTCATGCCTAGAATAGGAGAGCAATGATTATCTGTATGGACTGTCTTTACATTCAGAATGTAAAATATATATCCAAGACACTTTAATGGACCAGACTCGAACTCTTAATTCCCTTTTGAGCGCTATAACTCAACGTATCAGAGCAGGACAGTATTAAAACTGTCAGGCCACAGTTCTTATGATGATGATATTCTTGCAGGGACTCTAAACTGAGATCTGTTGTTTTGTTTTTCAGGATTTCGCAGGAATGAAGAGATGAAGGCGATGGAAGTGTTGCCCATCCTAAAAGAAAAAGTGGCCTTCTTGTCAGGTGTGTTGATGATTTGAGTGCTGTTATATTGCTTTAACTATGTTTTCATTCAGAAATGTATCGTTTAGTGGTCATAACACACTTTTTCAGAAAGATGTTCTGCACATACGATCAACAAGAGCGTGCAACTTCACAACTTCTAGTGGAGGATAAGCAAGAAAAATCATATATCTTAGTTAAATCTAAAAAATACTCATTACATATATTCTAACAGGAGAATCTGGAAGCCTGTTTTCATCTCAGTGTAAAAAATAAAAAAGATAAAATTGCAATTTGAGATATAAAGGTGTAACTATCATCTTATTTATTCACTAATTTTTTTTTTTTTTTCTGAGACGAAAACAGGCTTCCATAGAACCAGGAAATGACCTGAACCGGATCTGACTCCGATCGGCTGCATATACTTTTATAGTATTAATTTTTTTTATTAGCTTTTTTATACATATATATTAGTGCTGTCAGTTAAACGCGTTATTAACGGCGTTAACGCAAACCCATTTTAACGGCGTAAAAAATTTTTGCGCGAGATTAACGTTCTTTTTGGCCTAGCAAACTTTGTAGTTTTTTTTTTACATGCTTTTGCAACAACTAGTAATGTTAGAAAAACTACAACACCACACCGGATCTAGCTAGACTGGAAACAAAATAACTGGCATGCCGCACACACTTGTTTGGGCTTGCGAGCCGGCTGAAGAGTAGTAGGCTAACGTTACGTTTTGAGTGGATGGCGATCGCGAGACGCCGAAATGGATGCCAATAAGATTCTGAATGGAAAGTTGACTTTTAAAAAGTTGCCAAATGGTTCCATTGACAAGACCAAAGTGATCTGTGTGTTTTGTCGTTGTGAACTGAGCGATCATCGCAGCGCGTCCAGTCTGAAACACCACTGGATGGCCAAGCACACACACAGCTGATGCGAATTCTCTGATGCGATTATTTGCTCCAAGTGAGAATGTTAGTGTGAAATTGAACCCTACAGTATATGCCAATGTTGTTTTCAGTAAAAAAAAAAACATTTGCACTGAGGAAGCCGATCCACTTTTCCATGTTGATAAGAGCATTAAAATGAGAAAAAATAATGGGACAAAAAGAAATCAAGGGACATTTAGAATAGATAAAAATGTGCGATTAATTGTGAGTTAACTATGAGATTAATGCGATTAATCGCGATTAAATATTTTAATCGTTTGACAGCATATTAGAGATGCGCGGATGGGCTATTATTTCATCCGCAACCGCATCACAAAACTCATCATCCGTCCGCACCAACGTTTTTGACCAATTTTCAAAACCGCACCCGCCCGCCATCCGCTGATTGGGCGATGCAAGCCGCTGCTGATGACTTGGTTCAACCGTCCGCCACCCACCCGAATTTATTTCAAATATAATTTTCCGTCACGTCATCCGCCCGCGGCTGTAACCGCCAACCGCGCATCTCTACAGCATATATATATATATATATATATATATATATATATATATATATACACACAGTATATACATGTTGAACTATTTTGATACTTTTAGTTTTAACAATAACAACCCTTGATCACATTCACAGAACCAACATGCCATGTCTTCTACTGAATATTACTGTAACTTCCCACAATATTTTTAGTTGATGTGTCATTGTCACAGGCCATTATTTGATTTAGACTGAAGTCTCCTTCTCACTCACTGTCTGAACTTCTGTTTGCCTCTTGTAGTCGTACGACTAACAGACCGGCACTGGAATGACTCAGAAACATAGGGATGAGTGTCTGTCATACACATGTCCCATGATACAACAACAACAAGCACAAAATAACAAACAGGGCAGAAGAAGTGAACCCGCAGAGCTCTAAATGGGAACGCCCAGTGATTTCTGCATAAGCATGCAGTCATGTGCATTTTATTTATTTATATTCCCTTAACGTCAGAGGATAAGATGGATTATCCCTATTACAAACGCACTCTATTAGTGAGATTCAGCACATTTGCAGGAGAAAATCCTCATGGATATCCCAGCCCTTCTGTGAGTTTGTTGCTGGAGTCAAAGTGTTTTGGCTTAGTAACATAACCTGTATGAACAGAAGAGGAGGATCAGTGGGAGGAATGCATTGATTAGTCAGTTCTCAATGCTAATGAACTTGGTGGTTCAAGGAATTGTTATTGGTGTAAGTATTGGTTAAAGTTAGTAGTCAGATGTACTTGTGAAGGTCTGCATTAGCTTTACTGTTGGTCGCAGTTTTTTTTTTTTATAGAAGTAGGAGCTGCGACCCAGCAATTAGCATGATTTGAGCCAGTTGAGAAATTGAGCCATGTTGCTAATGCAGGACGCATGGTGCACAACGTCATAGTCCTCACATTGCCCATTTGAAATCTGACTGAAATGGTCTTGAAATTTGATGGTTTTGTTACAAGATGGTGTTTGACAGCTGTATGCTTTAAAGGGTTAATTAACCCAAAAATTTAAATTGTCATAATTTACCCACCTTCTTCGTTCAAAACCTGTATGAATTTCTTTTGTGGAGCATAAAAGAAGATATTTTGAAGAATGTCTGTGTTTTTGTCCATGCAATGAAAGTCAATGGGGTCCAAATTCCAATGCTGTTTTAGGGTGTGTTCACACTTGGCAGGTTTGGTTCGATTAAAACGACCCTGCTCTGTTTGAGTTTCCCATTACAGTTCGGTACAGGCGTCAGAACCGTATCTCCTTGCAGCAGATCCTTGTTTGTGTAAAATTAATTCCTGCCGTGGTTCAATGCGAGTTCAATTACATGTTACTCTAATTGATAGATTGACCAATGCTGCCCGGTAAAATGCAATGGCTGTTTTCAAAGTTATTGGTTTGATTAACTTGTTGTGCGTGAGAGGTCATTAACATGCGGTGACAATGGTGGATGCACAAAGTTTAATATTACGATTTTTTAAAAAATGATGAGCGAGATGGAGAAAAAGAGCGATGTACATCTGATCCTACTTCCACCTTTCCACGAGGAGAGAGCGCGTGAAGCGCCACCTGAGGCTTCCCATTTCCAGGACACGCATATTTCGTCACTGGACTTCAGTAGTGAGGGTGCCGTTTTTTTCTGCCGTCCTGGTTTGCTTTCTGTGAAAGCATCGAAACTCAGCGTATAGGCTACTGGCAAGCTCTTGCGTGCCATCTGAACTCTTGTTTTGGGTTGGTGCATAGATCGTCTCTTCTTCTGCTCTTTTTCCTGTTTTGGGAGTTAGCAAACAGCGTTGCATTACCGCGCTCGCCCCCTTATGGATTGGAGTGTGTATCGCCTGTGACTGACTGTATTCATCATCTGACTGTATGCACTGAACCCGTGACTGTTCGGGATGAATACATGTACCGTTACCCCTAATGTACACACATATACGACTAGCGCGTTAGTGTCTATTCTGTCGCAAAATATGTCATAAAAGCCGTCTTTTTCTTTTGTATCTTTAGGTTCGGTGTTAAAAATGACAGTGTGAATGCTAAGCAAACCAGGACTATGAACTACAAGTGTGAATGCACCCTTAGGCCCCATTGACTCTGATTGTATGGTCAAAAACAAAATCTTCTCGTTTTCCACATAAGAAAAAAATTGAGAGTTATTAAATGATGACAGAATTTATTTATTGGGTCAGCTGTCACTTTAAAAAGAGTACATTTTTAGATATATGCAAATTCAACTAAAACAACAATTAGAAAAACAACTCTAGGTTAACTAGTCAGCCTTACTAATCAACTAGTTGGTTGTGTAATGACTTGACCATCCTGACCCATTCTTCTGAGCTCGACTCATTTGGATAAAATGAGTACGATGAGTTGGTAAAATGAGTACTTTATTTATTGTACGTAAATAAATATTACTGAACTTAAACTTAGATTTATACACTCAGCACACTTACAAACTACACATTTTTCCCAGGCTCAAAAAAGTTATTTCAGAGATACTCGTTACAAGTGTCTAAAAAGTGAACGGGAGCTGAGTCATTCAGAAAGATTTCCTGAGCTGGTAAGTTAGGATAACAAATCTCTTTGAGTCTCGTCTTGAGTTCTCTCAGTGTTACTCCTAAAAACGGTCTACGCTGTCGTTCAGTGTTCTCTGAAGAGACTGCGCTGAAGAACATTGACTTGATGTAACGCTAATGAGATTATTGCAGGAGCGAGACTGTCAACAAGCAGGTTTTGAGTCAGACTCTCCTGTCCAGCAATGTGCTGCACTTCACAGCTTCACATTCATGCTTTTTTTATCTTTTACAGACAATAGACTTTAGTCAGAATAGACGGCATAACTAATTTGGCATGAAAAAAGAGGCTGTTTGCAGCATATTGAATGGACTGTACTTCCTGACCTTTTAGACTAGTTTTTATTTGTGCCATATGTTGATTCCTAAGGCAAGGCGTCGTCTTTGACTATAGTCTAATGAAGATATATAATAACAAAGGCTGATTCAAATAATGTTTTAGTATTACCCATATATTAAAGGGATATTTCACCACTGGAAAGATGAATGTGTATTTAAATTGGGTCATTTATGTAGTAGAAATGTGAAATTATTTTAGAAGTTGGTGCCTTCTAGACTGAGAAAAGCCTTAAAATGTATTTTTGGCTCATGTGGATGAAAGACAACAACTCCCAGAATGCACTTGCTTCACTGCCCTACGAGGCCACTCCCAAGCCATGCCTACCGGTTACAGAGGGCAGTATCGGGAGAAATTATACAACTAGGCTACTAGTCGACTCGAAACTGAAAAGACACCGTTTTATCGTGAGATCCCCCTATGGGCGGGTTGAAGACATGCGGAACGAGCTCCTCCTACTGGCTGTAGTCTCTCGCCTCTGGACAAAAAAGCCTCAGATGATGCAAAATGACGATTTTTGCGTCAGAGGTTTTTTTCCAGACGCACAATACAGAAATCTCTCGTCTCAGGGGGACATGAGGGAGGGAAGCACGGTCACTCGAAAATACTACCGGGTTTCTACTGATACAAAGCTTAATGCTAATCGGTGAAGTATCCCTTTAATGATGATAGGTGTTTTGGATGCTCAGGTTTTGATTGGGAATATGGTAGAGCTGTCCCTGACCAAAGATTTATCTAATCGACTGGTAGTAATTCATTTAAGCCATTAGTCGACTAGTCGCATGTATATGATATTGATTTAACTGCTTTAATATATAGGGGTGGTATAAAAATAAATAAATTGTCTGCATAAAACTGCAGCACACGGGCAAAAGCATTGATTTTGAATGTGTTGGGAAAAAAACAGACTCTGAACATTTTAATTTATTTATAAACCAGTATTTTCTGAGTGTTAGCTGCAAAGAAACTTGTCGACACTGACTCTCATCTCTGCGGTATAGTGGAGAAATGCACGTTAAGTTAAACATGCCATGCAGTAAACTAAAGCGTGGTACTGATTTCACTTTCACACTCCGCATGAACATCTATCTAGGTTAACAGTACAGCGAGCTGCTGTGTAAAGTGGCTAACATTAGGCTAGTACTTGCATGTTTCAAATGATAAGTGATAAGTGATAAGTTCAAATGATATATAAGCCATATATTTACATTTACGCATTTGGCAGACGCTTTTATCCAAAGCAAATTACATTGCCTGAAGGTACACATTTACATTCTTATCAGTTCTTGCTTTCCCTGAGAATCGAACCCATGACCTTGGCGTTGCAAGCGCCAACGCTCTACTGTTTGAGCTACAGGAAAGCTGAGGAATATATGAGGTTGATATTGTATTTTCTGCTGGACATAATTACCACATGGACCAGCTGTGTTAATGCGACCAACCGACTAATAAACATTTGGTCGACTAAGCCTCTAGTCATCGACTAACGTTTGGTAGATTATTCGGGGACAGCTCTAGAATATGGGATAGGAGAAGCATTTTCAAAGTAAAGCCTATTAATCAGCTGATTTAATGTGTTTTCTCCTCTCTCCTGTTCTTTCTCCAGGTGGCAGAGACAAGCGCGGCGGTCCGGTTTTAACATTCCCATCACGAACTAACCACGACCGAATACGACACGAAGATCTCCGCAGACTCATCGCCTACCTCGCCGGCATCCCTAGGTATTGACACACTCGCTTGACACATTCCCAGGATGCACCTGCTGGGCATTTGTTGACTGCTGTTCCGTCACGATCCGTTCAGCTAGATTGGATGCGGTGAATTGTGCAGTGAATGTGCCAACGGTCCTGCTGCTCGCCGCTGTGATGTGTTCTTTCCCTCATCGTGAGGCGCATTGATCTGTAATTGACCTGTGAACTATGGATGCTGTGTGATCTTTTGTTGTGCTTATAAAAATTGAATGAGGCAGGCCAAGTCCGCCCTTCAGTTCAATTCCTCTAAACGGCTCTGCCGAGCTCTATAAACATGTTTGTTTACGGTGCCTTTAGCATCCATTAGTCTGAGCATGAGGCGGTTACTCTGGTACTCTGGTACAGAGAAGCACTGTGACATTCAGGAGTGTTTCTTCTGCTGCGGGCAGTTTTCTTTCTAAGGGGTTGATTTGTATTAAAACAGATTTTATATATCAGAAATTTTTCCTTTTTATCATGCCTTCATCATTTATTTTTGATACTTTTCACATGGCAATTTTTGTGTCATTATTTTTGTCCCAGACTCAAACTTTAAAAACATCGAATTATTATTTTTTTATTATTATTTAGTATAATTATTTATTTTTCTAATTATTTATACTAGGTTAAACTCAAACCATTCAAATAATTATTGTGTGAATTTTTATTTTTTTATTAATTTGTGTGATCATTTCCACCTGATAAAATTGTATCATGTTAAAGTTAGTGTGTTAAAGTTTAATGTTTTGTTACAAGCATATATTAGTGTCAGTGGATAATTTAAATTTTAGTTTGTTTATAGTAATTTTGTTATGTGCCTTTGTCATTTTTATCATTTTACTTTACTTTTTTTATTTTTCAGTTTTATTTTTCAGTTAAATGCCAAGGTAACATTTCAAATTTTCCTATGTTTTTCCCCCTATTATTTCAACTTTATTTCAATTATTTAAAAGTTTTAATAGTTAAGCATAACCACACTGCAGTGGAAAGCATGCTTGAGATCACTTAATTATTTTTTTCTTTGCATTTTTGCATAATGTGCATTTAAGCTGAAAATCTAATTATGCTAAGTTGTGGAAAATATGATTTAATTGTGTGTCTAAGATGCATAAAATCCTAGCTATTAAATTAGCCGTAGAATTGTGTTCCAAACATGTTCGAAATGTCATTTCCTCCACAAAATGAATGGTGAAATTATTTAAAGGGATAATTCACCCAAAAATTAAAATCCTGTCATCATTATACAGGTTTGGAACAACTTGAGGGTGAGTAAATGATGACAGAATTTTAATATCTGGGTGAATTATCTCTTTAAGATGCGGTGAAAATGACTTCAATTCATAACTATTTAGCAATAAACAAACAAAAAAGGCACAATCCCCCCCTGTGTTATTAATAGCAGACCGATTCAACTAAAGTTGTTAAACCCATACAGCGCTTTTGCTTCTGTTTTACCCCTTCAGAATGTGTTTTGGAGAGCAGCACGGCTGAATGGTTTATCATCACATCTTTAATATAACATGTTCCTCGGCGAGTAATACTGCAATGAATTTAGTCGCTCGGTACTTTTTAACAGGCGGGAGGGGAATAGAAAACAGAGAGATTTAGATATGAGAGAAACGCAAGAGGGGGCGCGATGGAAAGAGTGGTTGGTGGGAAAGGCAGCGTGGGCTCGATCAAGAACCTTCCGCAGTTCAGCCACTGCCAACGGCTCTTCCTCCTCCTCATCATCCTCACACACAAACTCTGTCCCCTGCACCCACACACTCACACCAGAGAGAGAGAGAGAGAGAGAGAGGTCTCCACAGTTACAAAGCAAATCCCCTAGAGATAAAAAAAGAGAAGCGCACAAAGATGGGTAGAGATGTGATCATGATAAAGAGAGAGAGAGGGGCGCGCATCTCTTAGAGATGGAGAGCATGCGAGTGTGCAGGGAAAAAAATGGGAGGGCGAGCGAGCCAGTGAGCAAGAGAGGGAGGGAGAAAGAGAGAGAGTGTAAAACCGTGTCGCAGTCGCACAAGGCGGTGTGTTCGTCCACAGCTCCTCGATTAGACACTTTCACAGGTGCAATCTGACAGGCAGATGTTTGACTGAAGGCGTTTCAGGGGAACGGGACCGAGCGTACGGTTGTGTCACACAGCTCTTAAGGTTGGATACCAAAGGCCTTCCGTCAGCATGTCTCCCTGCTCATTTGATAGATATTTTGCTGCTGTGTTTCATGGGTAAGCTCTGCGATTCGTCCCTCCCTCCCAGTCTGTCCGTTCTGTTGAATGTGCATCGATTTGTCAAGGGAAATCACTTTTATTTTTAGTTCCTGCAGTTTTATTCGTGCAGCGGTTGCGTTCGTTTCTTATCGAGGAGGATTTACCATAGATTATGTAATGCAGAGAGGATTAAAGCTCATATTTTGTTCTC